>NC_090923.1:1512604595-1512910329 GCF_040938575.1 Ambystoma mexicanum
ACCTCATGCTAAAGGAAGGGTCTCAGGTTTGGAAGGGGAAGGATTTGGATATCACATCTCATGTTATAGGACGGGTCTCAGGTTTGGTATTAGAAGCATTGTGATATCACATCTCATGCTATAGGAAGGGTCTCAGGATTGGAATGGGAAGAAGTTGGATATCACATCTCATGCTATAGGAAGGGTCTCAGGTTTGGTATAAGCATTGAGATATCACATCTCATGCTATAGGAAGGGTCTCAGGGTTGGAATGGGAAGGAGTTGTATATGACATCTCATGCCATAGTATGGGTCTCAGGTTTGGTAGAAGCATTGGGATATCACATCTCATGCTATCGGAAGGGTATCAGTATTGGATTTGGAAGGAGTTGGATATCCCATCTCATGCTATAGGAAGGGTCTCAGGTTAGAATGGGAAGGAGTTGGATATCACATTTCATGTTATAGGAAGGGTCTCAGGATTGGAATGGGAAGGACTTGGATATCATATCTCATGCTATAGGAAGGCTCTCAGGTTTGGAAGGGGAAGGAGTTGGATATCACATTTCATGTTAGAGGAAGGATCTCAGGTTTGGTATTAGGGGCCTTGAGATATCACATCTCATGCTATAGGAAGGGTCTCAGGATTGGAATGGGAAGGAGTTGGATATCACATCTCAAGCTATAGGAAGGGTCTCAGGTTTGGTATAAGCATTGAGATATCACATCTCATGCTATAGGAAGGGTCTCAGGATTGGAATGGGAAGAAGTTGGATATCACATCTCATGCTATAGGAAGGGTCTCAGGTTTGGTATAAGCATTGAGATATCACATCTCATGCTATAGGAAGGGTCTCAGGGTTGGAATGGGAAGGAGTTGTATATGACATCTCATGCCATAGGAAGGGTCTCAGGTTTGGTATAAGCATTGAGTTATCACATCACATGCTGTAGGAAGGGTCTCAGGATTGGAATGGGAAGGACTTGGATATCACATCTCATGCTATAGGCAGGGTCTCAGGATTGGAATGGGAAGGAGTTGGATATCACATCTCATGCTATGGGAAGGGTCTCAGGTTTGGTATAAGCATTGAAATATCACATCTCTGCTATCGGAAGGGTCTCAGGATTGGAATGGGAGGAGCTGGATATCACACCTCATGCTAAAGGAAGGGTCTCAGGTTTGGAAGGGGAAGGATTTGGATATCACATCTCATGTTATAGGACGGGTCTCAGGTTTGGTATTAGAAGCATTGTGATATCACATCTCATGCTATAGGAAGGGTCTCAGGATTGGAATGGGAAGAAGTTGGATATCACATCTCATGCTATAGGAAGGGTCTCAGGTTTGGTATAAGCATTGAGATATCACATCTCATGCTATAGGAAGGGTCTCAGGGTTGGAATGGGAAGGAGTTGTATATGACATCTCATGCCATAGGAAGGGTCTCAGGTTTGGTATAAGCATTGAGTTATCACATCTCATGCTATAGGAAGGGTTTCAGGTTTGGTAGAAGCATTGAGATATCACATCTCATGCTATAGGAAGAGTCTCAGGTTTGGGAAGGGAAGGATTTGGATTTCACATCTCATGTTATAGGATGGTTCTCATGTTTGGTTTTTGAAGCATTGAGATATCACAGCTCATGCTATCGGAAGGGTCTCAGGTTTGGAATGGGAAGGAGTTGGATATCACATCTCATGTTATAGGAAGGGTCTCAGGTTTGGAATGGGAAGGAGTTGGATATGACATCTCTTGTTATAGGGAGGGTCTCAGGATTTGAATGGTAAGGAGTTGGATATCACATCTCATGCTATAGGAAGGGTCTCAGGTTGGAATGGGAAGGAGTTGGATATCACATCTCATGTTATATACAGGAAGGGTCTCAGGATTGGAATGGGAAGGATTTGGATATCACATCTCAAGCTATAGGAAGCGTCTCAGGATTGGAATGGGAAGGAGTTTGATATCACATCTCATGCCATAGTATGGGTCTCAGGTTTGGTAGAAGCATTGGGATATCACATCTCATGCTATCGGAAGGGTATCAGTATTGGATTTGGAAGGAGTTGGATATCCCATCTCATGCTATAGGAAGGGTCTCAGGTTAGAATGGGAAGGAGTTGGATATCACATTTCATGTTATAGGAAGGGTCTCAGGATTGGAATGGGAAGGACTTGGATATCATATCTCATGCTATAGGAAGGCTCTCAGGTTTGGAAGGGGAAGGAGTTGGATATCACATTTCATGTTAGAGGAAGGATCTCAGGTTTGGTATTAGGGGCCTTGAGATATCACATCTCATGCTATAGGAAGGGTCTCAGGATTGGAATGGGAAGGAGTTGGATATCACATCTCAAGCTATAGGAAGGGTCTCAGGTTTGGTATAAGCATTGAGATATCACATCTCATGCTATAGGAAGGGTCTCAGGATTGGAATGGGAAGAAGTTGGATATCACATCTCATGCTATAGGAAGGGTCTCAGGTTTGGTATAAGCATTGAGATATCACATCTCATGCTATAGGAAGGGTCTCAGGGTTGGAATGGGAAGGAGTTGTATATGACATCTCATGCCATAGGAAGGGTCTCAGGTTTGGTATAAGCATTGAGTTATCACATCACATGCTGTAGGAAGGGTCTCAGGATTGGAATGGGAAGGACTTGGATATCACATCTCATGCTATAGGCAGGGTCTCAGGATTGGAATGGGAAGGAGTTGGATATCACATCTCATGCTATGGGAAGGGTCTCAGGTTTGGTATAAGCATTGAAATATCACATCTCTGCTATCGGAAGGGTCTCAGGATTGGAATGGGAGGAGCTGGATATCACACCTCATGCTAAAGGAAGGGTCTCAGGTTTGGAAGGGGAAGGATTTGGATATCACATCTCATGTTATAGGACGGGTCTCAGGTTTGGTATTAGAAGCATTGTGATATCACATCTCATGCTATAGGAAGGGTCTCAGGATTGGAATGGGAAGACGTTGGATATCACATCTCATGCTATAGGAAGGGTCTCAGGTTTGGTATAAGCATTGAGATATCACATCTCATGCTATAGGAAGGGTCTCAGGGTTGGAATGGGAAGGAGTTGTATATGACATCTCATGCCATAGGAAGGGTCTCAGGTTTGGTATAAGCATTGAGTTATCACATCTCATGCTATAGGAAGGGTTTCAGGTTTGGTAGAAGCATTGAGATATCACATCTCATGCTATAGGAAGAGTCTCAGGTTTGGGAAGGGAAGGATTTGGATTTCACATCTCATGTTATAGGATGGTTCTCATGTTTGGTTTTTGAAGCATTGAGATATCACAGCTCATGCTATCGGAAGGGTCTCAGGTTTGGAATGGGAAGGAGTTGGATATCACATCTCATGTTATAGGAAGGGTCTCAGGTTTGGAATGGGAAGGAGTTGGATATGACATCTCTTGTTATAGGGAGGGTCTCAGGATTTGAATGGTAAGGAGTTGGATATCACATCTCATGCTATAGGAAGGGTCTCAGGTTGGAATGGGAAGGAGTTGGATATCACATCTCATGTTATATACAGGAAGGGTCTCAGGATTGGAATGGGAAGGATTTGGATATCACATCTCTTGCTATAGGAAGGGTCTCAGGTTTTTTATTAGAAACATTGAGATATCAAATCTCATGCTATAGGAAGGGTTTTAGGATTGGAATGGGAAGTATTTGGATATCACATCTCATGCTAAAGGAAGCGTCTCAGGTTTGGAAGGGGAAGGATTTGGATATCACATCTCATCCAATAGGAAGGGTCTCAGGTTTGGAATGGGAAGGAATTGGATATCACATCTCATGTTATAGGAAGGGTCTCAGGTTTTTTATTAGAAACATTGAGATATCACATCTCATGTTATAGGACGGTTCCCAGGTTTGGTATTAGAAGCATTGAGATATCACATCTCATGGTATAGGAAGGGTCTCAGGGTTGGAATGGGAAGGAGTTGGATATCACATCTCATCCAATAGGAAGGGTCTCAGGTTTGGAATGGGAAGGAATTGGATATCACATCTCATGTTATAGGAAGGATCTCAGGTTTGGTATTAGAAGCATTGAGATATCACATCTCATGCTATAGGAAGGGTCTCAGGATTGGAATGTGAAGGATTTGGATATCACATCTCATGCTAAAGGAAGGGTCTCAGGTTTGGTAGAAGCATTGAGAAATCACATCTCATGCTATAGGAAGGGTCTCAGGATTTGAATGGCAATGAGTTGGATATCACATCTCATGCCATAGGAAGGGTCTCAGGTTTGGTATAAGCATTGAGATATCACATCTCTACTATCGGAAGGTTCTCAGGATTGGATTGGGAAGGAGTTGGATATCCCTTCTCATGCTATAGGAAGTGTCTCAAGTTGGAATGGGAAGGAGTTGAATATCACATCTCATGTTATAGGAAGGGTCTCAGGATTGGAATGGGAAGGATTTGGATATCACATCTCTTGCTATAGGAAGGGTCTCAGGATTGGAATGGGAAGGATATGGATATCACATCTCATGTCATAGGAAGGATCTCAGGTTTGGTATTAGAAGCATTGATATATCACATCTCATGCTATAGGAATGGTCTCAGGATTGGAATGGGTAGGAGGTGGATATTACATTCTTGCTATAGGAAGGGTCTCATGTTTGGAATGGGAAGGAGTTGGATATCACATATGCTATAGGAAGTGTCTCAGGTTTGGAACGGGAAGGAGTTGGATATCACATCTCATGTTATAGGAAGGGTCTCAGGTTTGGTATAAGCATTGAGATATCACATCTCTGCTATCAGGAGTGGCTCAGGATTGGAATGGGAAGGAGTTGGATATCCCATCTCATGTTAAAGGACGGGTCTCTGGTTTGGTATTAGAATCATTGAGATATCACATCGCATGCTGTAGGAAGGGTCTAAGGATTGGAATGGGATGGACTTGGATATCACATCTCATGCTATAGGTAGGCTCTCAGGTTTGGTATAAGCATTGAGATATCACATCTCATGCTATAGGAAGGGTCTCAGGATTGGAATGGGAAGGATTTGGATATCACATCTCATGCTATAGGAAGGGTCTCAGGTTTGGTATAAGCATGGAGATATCACTTCTCATGCTATAGGAAGGGTCTCAGGATTGGAATGGGAAGGTGTTGGATATGACATCTCAGGCCTTAAGAAGGGTCTCAGGTTTGGTATAAGCATTGAGATATCACATCTCTGCTATCGGAAGGGTCTCAGGATTGGAATGGGAAGGACTTGGATGTCACATCTCATGCTATAGGGAGGGTCTCAAGTTTGATATTAGAAGCATTGAGATAACAAATCTCATGATATCGGAAGGGTCTCAGGATTGGAATGGGAAGGAGTTGGATATCACATCTCATGATAAAGGAAGGGTCTAAGGTTTGGAAGGGGAAGGATTTGGATATCACATCTCATGTTATAGGACGGGTCTCAGGTTTGGTATTAGAAGCATTGAGATATCAAGTCTCATGGTATAAGAAGGGTCTCAGAATTGGAATGGGAAGGAGTTGGATATCACATCTCAAGTTATAGGAAGCGTCTCAGGATTGGAATGGGAAGGAGTTTGATATCACATCTCATGCCATAGTATGGGTCTCAGGTTTGGTAGAAGCATTGGGATATCACATCTCATGCTATCGGAAGGGTATCAGTATTGGATTTGGAAGGAGTTGGATATCCCATCTCATGCTATAGGAAGGGTCTCAGGTTAGAATGGGAAGGAGTTGGATATCACATTTCATGTTATAGGAAGGGTCTCAGGATTGGAATGGGAAGGACTTGGATATCATATCTCATGCTATAGGAAGGCTCTCAGGTTTGGAAGGGGAAGGAGTTGGATATCACATTTCATGTTAGAGGAAGGATCTCAGGTTTGGTATTAGGGGCCTTGAGATATCACATCTCATGCTATAGGAAGGGTCTCAGGATTGAATGGGAAGGAGTTGGATATCACATCTCAAGCTATAGGAAGGGTCTCAGGTTTGGTATAAGCATTGAGATATCACATCACATGCTATAGGAAGGTTCTCAGGATTGGAATGGGAAGAAGTTGGATATCACATCTCATGCTATAGGAAGGGTCTCAGGTTTGGTATAATCATTGAGATATCACATCTCATGCTATAGGAAGGGTCTCAGGGTTGGAATGGGAAGGAGTTGTATATGACATCTCATGCCATAGGAAGGGTCTCAGGTTTGGTATAAGCATTGAGATATCACATCACATGCTATAGGAAGGGTCTCAGGATTGGAATGGGAAGGACTTGGATATCACATCTCATGCTATAGGCAGGGTCTCAGGTTTGGAAAGGGATGGAGATGGATATCACATTTCATGTTAGAGGTAGGATCTCAGGTTTGGTATTAGAGGCATTGAGATATCACATCTCATGCTATCAGAAGGGTCTCAGGATTGGAATGGGAAGGAGTTGGATATCACATTTCATGCTAAAGGGAGGGTCTCAGGTTTGGAAGGGGAAGGATTTGGAAATCACATCTCATATTATAGGAAGGATCTCAGGTTTGGTATTAGAAGCATTGAGATATCACATCTCATGCTATAGGAAGGATCTCAGGTTTGGTATAAGAGGCATTGAGATATCACATCTCATGCTATAGGAAGGGTCTCAGGATTGGAATGGGAAGGAGTTGGATATCCCATCTCATGCTATAGGAAGGGTCTCAGGTTAGAATGGGAAGGAGTTGGATATCACATTTCATGTTATAGGAAGGGTCTCAGGATTGGAATGGGAAGGACTTGGATATCATATCTCATGCTATAGGAAGGCTCTCAGGTTTGGAAGGGGAAGGAGTTGGATATCACATTTCATGTTAGAGGAAGGATCTCAGGTTTGGTATTAGGGGCCTTGAGATATCACATCTCATGCTATAGGAAGGGTCTCAGGATTGGAATGGGAAGGAGTTGGATATCACATCTCAAGCTATAGGAAGGGTCTCAGGTTTGGTATAAGCATTGAGATATCACATCTCATGCTATAGGAAGGGTCTCAGGATTGGAATGGGAAGAAGTTGGATATCACATCTCATGCTATAGGAAGGGTCTCAGGTTTGGTATAAGCATTGAGATATCACATCTCATGCTATAGGAAGGGTCTCAGGGTTGGAATGGGAAGGAGTTGTATATGACATCTCATGCCATAGGAAGGGTCTCAGGTTTGGTATAAGCATTGAGTTATCACATCACATGCTGTAGGAAGGGTCTCAGGATTGGAATGGGAAGGACTTGGATATCACATCTCATGCTATAGGCAGGGTCTCAGGATTGGAATGGGAAGGAGTTGGATATCACATCTCATGCTATGGGAAGGGTCTCAGGTTTGGTATAAGCATTGAAATATCACATCTCTGCTATCGGAAGGGTCTCAGGATTGGAATGGGAGGAGCTGGATATCACACCTCATGCTAAAGGAAGGGTCTCAGGTTTGGAAGGGGAAGGATTTGGATATCACATCTCATGTTATAGGACGGGTCTCAGGTTTGGTATTAGAAGCATTGTGATATCACATCTCATGCTATAGGAAGGGTCTCAGGATTGGAATGGGAAGAAGTTGGATATCACATCTCATGCTATAGGAAGGGTCTCAGGTTTGGTATAAGCATTGAGATATCACATCTCATGCTATAGGAAGGGTCTCAGGGTTGGAATGGGAAGGAGTTGTATATGACATCTCATGCCATAGGAAGGGTCTCAGGTTTGGTATAAGCATTGAGTTATCACATCTCATGCTATAGGAAGGGTTTCAGGTTTGGTAGAAGCATTGAGATATCACATCTCATGCTATAGGAAGAGTCTCAGGTTTGGGAAGGGAAGGATTTGGATTTCACATCTCATGTTATAGGATGGTTCTCATGTTTGGTTTTTGAAGCATTGAGATATCACAGCTCATGCTATCGGAAGGGTCTCAGGTTTGGAATGGGAAGGAGTTGGATATCACATCTCATGTTATAGGAAGGGTCTCAGGTTTGGAATGGGAAGGAGTTGGATATGACATCTCTTGTTATAGGGAGGGTCTCAGGATTTGAATGGTAAGGAGTTGGATATCACATCTCATGCTATAGGAAGGGTCTCAGGTTGGAATGGGAAGGAGTTGGATATCACATCTCATGTTATATACAGGAAGGGTCTCAGGATTGGAATGGGAAGGATTTGGATATCACATCTCTTGCTATAGGAAGGGTCTCAGGTTTTTTATTAGAAACATTGAGATATCAAATCTCATGCTATAGGAAGGGTTTTAGGATTGGAATGGGAAGTATTTGGATATCACATCTCATGCTAAAGGAAGCGTCTCAGGTTTGGAAGGGGAAGGATTTGGATATCACATCTCATCCAATAGGAAGGGTCTCAGGTTTGGAATGGGAAGGAATTGGATATCACATCTCATGTTATAGGAAGGGTCTCAGGTTTTTTATTAGAAACATTGAGATATCACATCTCATGTTATAGGACGGTTCCCAGGTTTGGTATTAGAAGCATTGAGATATCACATCTCATGGTATAGGAAGGGTCTCAGGGTTGGAATGGGAAGGAGTTGGATATCACATCTCATCCAATAGGAAGGGTCTCAGGTTTGGAATGGGAAGGAATTGGATATCACATCTCATGTTATAGGAAGGATCTCAGGTTTGGTATTAGAAGCATTGAGATATCACATCTCATGCTATAGGAAGGGTCTCAGGATTGGAATGTGAAGGATTTGGATATCACATCTCATGCTAAAGGAAGGGTCTCAGGTTTGGTAGAAGCATTGAGAAATCACATCTCATGCTATAGGAAGGGTCTCAGGATTTGAATGGCAATGAGTTGGATATCACATCTCATGCCATAGGAAGGGTCTCAGGTTTGGTATAAGCATTGAGATATCACATCTCTACTATCGGAAGGTTCTCAGGATTGGATTGGGAAGGAGTTGGATATCCCTTCTCATGCTATAGGAAGTGTCTCAAGTTGGAATGGGAAGGAGTTGAATATCACATCTCATGTTATAGGAAGGGTCTCAGGATTGGAATGGGAAGGATTTGGATATCACATCTCTTGCTATAGGAAGGGTCTCAGGATTGGAATGGGAAGGATATGGATATCACATCTCATGTCATAGGAAGGATCTCAGGTTTGGTATTAGAAGCATTGATATATCACATCTCATGCTATAGGAATGGTCTCAGGATTGGAATGGGTAGGAGGTGGATATTACATTCTTGCTATAGGAAGGGTCTCATGTTTGGAATGGGAAGGAGTTGGATATCACATATGCTATAGGAAGTGTCTCAGGTTTGGAACGGGAAGGAGTTGGATATCACATCTCATGTTATAGGAAGGGTCTCAGGTTTGGTATAAGCATTGAGATATCACATCTCTGCTATCAGGAGTGGCTCAGGATTGGAATGGGAAGGAGTTGGATATCCCATCTCATGTTAAAGGACGGGTCTCTGGTTTGGTATTAGAATCATTGAGATATCACATCGCATGCTGTAGGAAGGGTCTAAGGATTGGAATGGGATGGACTTGGATATCACATCTCATGCTATAGGTAGGCTCTCAGGTTTGGTATAAGCATTGAGATATCACATCTCATGCTATAGGAAGGGTCTCAGGATTGGAATGGGAAGGATTTGGATATCACATCTCATGCTATAGGAAGGGTCTCAGGTTTGGTATAAGCATGGAGATATCACTTCTCATGCTATAGGAAGGGTCTCAGGATTGGAATGGGAAGGTGTTGGATATGACATCTCAGGCCTTAAGAAGGGTCTCAGGTTTGGTATAAGCATTGAGATATCACATCTCTGCTATCGGAAGGGTCTCAGGATTGGAATGGGAAGGACTTGGATGTCACATCTCATGCTATAGGGAGGGTCTCAAGTTTGATATTAGAAGCATTGAGATAACAAATCTCATGATATCGGAAGGGTCTCAGGATTGGAATGGGAAGGAGTTGGATATCACATCTCATGATAAAGGAAGGGTCTAAGGTTTGGAAGGGGAAGGATTTGGATATCACATCTCATGTTATAGGACGGGTCTCAGGTTTGGTATTAGAAGCATTGAGATATCAAGTCTCATGGTATAAGAAGGGTCTCAGAATTGGAATGGGAAGGAGTTGGATATCACATCTCAAGTTATAGGAAGCGTCTCAGGATTGGAATGGGAAGGAGTTTGATATCACATCTCATGCCATAGTATGGGTCTCAGGTTTGGTAGAAGCATTGGGATATCACATCTCATGCTATCGGAAGGGTATCAGTATTGGATTTGGAAGGAGTTGGATATCCCATCTCATGCTATAGGAAGGGTCTCAGGTTAGAATGGGAAGGAGTTGGATATCACATTTCATGTTATAGGAAGGGTCTCAGGATTGGAATGGGAAGGACTTGGATATCATATCTCATGCTATAGGAAGGCTCTCAGGTTTGGAAGGGGAAGGAGTTGGATATCACATTTCATGTTAGAGGAAGGATCTCAGGTTTGGTATTAGGGGCCTTGAGATATCACATCTCATGCTATAGGAAGGGTCTCAGGATTGAATGGGAAGGAGTTGGATATCACATCTCAAGCTATAGGAAGGGTCTCAGGTTTGGTATAAGCATTGAGATATCACATCACATGCTATAGGAAGGGTCTCAGGATTGGAATGGGAAGAAGTTGGATATCACATCTCATGCTATAGGAAGGGTCTCAGGTTTGGTATAATCATTGAGATATCACATCTCATGCTATAGGAAGGGTCTCAGGGTTGGAATGGGAAGGAGTTGTATATGACATCTCATGCCATAGGAAGGGTCTCAGGTTTGGTATAAGCATTGAGATATCACATCACATGCTATAGGAAGGGTCTCAGGATTGGAATGGGAAGGACTTGGATATCACATCTCATGCTATAGGCAGGGTCTCAGGTTTGGAAAGGGATGGAGATGGATATCACATTTCATGTTAGAGGTAGGATCTCAGGTTTGGTATTAGAGGCATTGAGATATCACATCTCATGCTATCAGAAGGGTCTCAGGATTGGAATGGGAAGGAGTTGGATATCACATTTCATGCTAAAGGGAGGGTCTCAGGTTTGGAAGGGGAAGGATTTGGAAATCACATCTCATATTATAGGAAGGATCTCAGGTTTGGTATTAGAAGCATTGAGATATCACATCTCATGCTATAGGAAGGATCTCAGGTTTGGTATAAGAGGCATTGAGATATCACATCTCATGCTATAGGAAGGGTCTCAGGATTGGAATGGGAAGGAGTTGGATATCACATCTCATGTTATAGGAAGGATCTCAGGTTTGGTATTAGAAGCATTGAGACATCACATCTCATGCTATAGGAAGGGTCTCAGGATTGGAATGGGAAGGAGTTGGATATCACATCTCATGCTATAGGAAGGGTCTCAGGTTTGGTATAAGCATTGAGATATCACATCTCATGCTATAGGAAGGGTCTCAGGATTGGAATGGGAAGGAGTTGGATATCACATCTCATGATAAAGGAAGGGTCTAAGGTTTGGAAGGGGAAGGATTTGGATATCACATCTCATGTTATAGGACGGGTCTCAGGTTTGGTATTAGAAGCATTGAGATATCAAGTCTCATGGTATAAGAAGGGTCTCAGAATTGGAATGGGAAGGAGTTGGATATCACATCTCAAGCTATAGGAAGCGTCTCAGGATTGGAATGGGAAGGAGTTTGATATCACATCTCATGCCATAGTATGGGTCTCAGGTTTGGTAGAAGCATTGGGATATCACATCTCATGCTATCGGAAGGGTATCAGTATTGGATTTGGAAGGAGTTGGATATCCCATCTCATGCTATAGGAAGGGTCTCAGGTTAGAATGGGAAGGAGTTGGATATCACATTTCATGTTATAGGAAGGGTCTCAGGATTGGAATGGGAAGGACTTGGATATCATATCTCATGCTATAGGAAGGCTCTCAGGTTTGGAAGGGGAAGGAGTTGGATATCACATTTCATGTTAGAGGAAGGATCTCAGGTTTGGTATTAGGGGCCTTGAGATATCACATCTCATGCTATAGGAAGGGTCTCAGGATTGGAATGGGAAGGAGTTGGATATCACATCTCAAGCTATAGGAAGGGTCTCAGGTTTGGTATAAGCATTGAGATATCACATCTCATGCTATAGGAAGGGTCTCAGGATTGGAATGGGAAGAAGTTGGATATCACATCTCATGCTATAGGAAGGGTCTCAGGTTTGGTATAAGCATTGAGATATCACATCTCATGCTATAGGAAGGGTCTCAGGGTTGGAATGGGAAGGAGTTGTATATGACATCTCATGCCATAGGAAGGGTCTCAGGTTTGGTATAAGCATTGAGTTATCACATCACATGCTGTAGGAAGGGTCTCAGGATTGGAATGGGAAGGACTTGGATATCACATCTCATGCTATAGGCAGGGTCTCAGGATTGGAATGGGAAGGAGTTGGATATCACATCTCATGCTATGGGAAGGGTCTCAGGTTTGGTATAAGCATTGAAATATCACATCTCTGCTATCGGAAGGGTCTCAGGATTGGAATGGGAGGAGCTGGATATCACACCTCATGCTAAAGGAAGGGTCTCAGGTTTGGAAGGGGAAGGATTTGGATATCACATCTCATGTTATAGGACGGGTCTCAGGTTTGGTATTAGAAGCATTGTGATATCACATCTCATGCTATAGGAAGGGTCTCAGGATTGGAATGGGAAGAAGTTGGATATCACATCTCATGCTATAGGAAGGGTCTCAGGTTTGGTATAAGCATTGAGATATCACATCTCATGCTATAGGAAGGGTCTCAGGGTTGGAATGGGAAGGAGTTGTATATGACATCTCATGCCATAGGAAGGGTCTCAGGTTTGGTATAAGCATTGAGTTATCACATCTCATGCTATAGGAAGGGTTTCAGGTTTGGTAGAAGCATTGAGATATCACATCTCATGCTATAGGAAGAGTCTCAGGTTTGGGAAGGGAAGGATTTGGATTTCACATCTCATGTTATAGGATGGTTCTCAGGTTTGGTATAAGCATTGAGATATCACATCTCATGCTATAGGAAGGGTCTCAGGGTTGGAATGGGAAGGAGTTGTATATGACATCTCATGCCATAGGAAGGGTCTCAGGTTTGGTATAAGCATTGAGTTATCACATCACATGCTGTAGGAAGGGTCTCAGGATTGGAATGGGAAGGACTTGGATATCACATCTCATGCTATAGGCAGGGTCTCAGGATTGGAATGGGAAGGAGTTGGATATCACATCTCATGCTATGGGAAGGGTCTCAGGTTTGGTATAAGCATTGAAATATCACATCTCTGCTATCGGAAGGGTCTCAGGATTGGAATGGGAGGAGCTGGATATCACACCTCATGCTAAAGGAAGGGTCTCAGGTTTGGAAGGGGAAGGATTTGGATATCACATCTCATGTTATAGGACGGGTCTCAGGTTTGGTATTAGAAGCATTGTGATATCACATCTCATGCTATAGGAAGGGTCTCAGGATTGGAATGGGAAGAAGTTGGATATCACATCTCATGCTATAGGAAGGGTCTCAGGTTTGGTATAAGCATTGAGATATCACATCTCATGCTATAGGAAGGGTCTCAGGGTTGGAATGGGAAGGAGTTGTATATGACATCTCATGCCATAGGAAGGGTCTCAGGTTTGGTATAAGCATTGAGTTATCACATCTCATGCTATAGGAAGGGTTTCAGGTTTGGTAGAAGCATTGAGATATCACATCTCATGCTATAGGAAGAGTCTCAGGTTTGGGAAGGGAAGGATTTGGATTTCACATCTCATGTTATAGGATGGTTCTCATGTTTGGTTTTTGAAGCATTGAGATATCACAGCTCATGCTATCGGAAGGGTCTCAGGTTTGGAATGGGAAGGAGTTGGATATCACATCTCATGTTATAGGAAGGGTCTCAGGTTTGGAATGGGAAGGAGTTGGATATGACATCTCTTGTTATAGGGAGGGTCTCAGGATTTGAATGGTAAGGAGTTGGATATCACATCTCATGCTATAGGAAGGGTCTCAGGTTGGAATGGGAAGGAGTTGGATATCACATCTCATGTTATATACAGGAAGGGTCTCAGGATTGGAATGGGAAGGATTTGGATATCACATCTCAAGCTATAGGAAGCGTCTCAGGATTGGAATGGGAAGGAGTTTGATATCACATCTCATGCCATAGTATGGGTCTCAGGTTTGGTAGAAGCATTGGGATATCACATCTCATGCTATCGGAAGGGTATCAGTATTGGATTTGGAAGGAGTTGCATATCCCATCTCATGCTATAGGAAGGGTCTCAGGTTAGAATGGGAAGGAGTTGGATATCACATTTCATGTTATAGGAAGGGTCTCAGGATTGGAATGGGAAGGACTTGGATATCATATCTCATGCTATAGGAAGGCTCTCAGGTTTGGAAGGGGAAGGAGTTGGATATCACATTTCATGTTAGAGGAAGGATCTCAGGTTTGGTATTAGGGGCCTTGAGATATCACATCTCATGCTATAGGAAGGGTCTCAGGATTGGAATGGGAAGGAGTTGGATATCACATCTCAAGCTATAGGAAGGGTCTCAGGTTTGGTATAAGCATTGAGATATCACATCTCATGCTATAGGAAGGGTCTCAGGATTGGAATGGGAAGAAGTTGGATATCACATCTCATGCTATAGGAAGGGTCTCAGGTTTGGTATAAGCATTGAGATATCACATCTCATGCTATAGGAAGGGTCTCAGGGTTGGAATGGGAAGGAGTTGTATATGACATCTCATGCCATAGGAAGGGTCTCAGGTTTGGTATAAGCATTGAGTTATCACATCACATGCTGTAGGAAGGGTCTCAGGATTGGAATGGGAAGGACTTGGATATCACATCTCATGCTATAGGCAGGGTCTCAGGATTGGAATGGGAAGGAGTTGGATATCACATCTCATGCTATGGGAAGGGTCTCAGGTTTGGTATAAGCATTGAAATATCACATCTCTGCTATCGGAAGGGTCTCAGGATTGGAATGGGAGGAGCTGGATATCACACCTCATGCTAAAGGAAGGGTCTCAGGTTTGGAAGGGGAAGGATTTGGATATCACATCTCATGTTATAGGACGGGTCTCAGGTTTGGTATTAGAAGCATTGTGATATCACATCTCATGCTATAGGAAGGGTCTCAGGATTGGAATGGGAAGAAGTTGGATATCACATCTCATGCTATAGGAAGGGTCTCAGGTTTGGTATAAGCATTGAGATATCACATCTCATGCTATAGGAAGGGTCTCAGGGTTGGAATGGGAAGGAGTTGTATATGACATCTCATGCCATAGGAAGGGTCTCAGGTTTGGTATAAGCATTGAGTTATCACATCTCATGCTATAGGAAGGGTTTCAGGTTTGGTAGAAGCATTGAGATATCACATCTCATGCTATAGGAAGAGTCTCAGGTTTGGGAAGGGAAGGATTTGGATTTCACATCTCATGTTATAGGATGGTTCTCATGTTTGGTTTTTGAAGCATTGAGATATCACAGCTCATGCTATCGGAAGGGTCTCAGGTTTGGAATGGGAAGGAGTTGGATATCACATCTCATGTTATAGGAAGGGTCTCAGGTTTGGAATGGGAAGGAGTTGGATATGACATCTCTTGTTATAGGGAGGGTCTCAGGATTTGAATGGTAAGGAGTTGGATATCACATCTCATGCTATAGGAAGGGTCTCAGGTTGGAATGGGAAGGAGTTGGATATCACATCTCATGTTATATACAGGAAGGGTCTCAGGATTGGAATGGGAAGGATTTGGATATCACATCTCTTGCTATAGGAAGGGTCTCAGGTTTTTTATTAGAAACATTGAGATATCAAATCTCATGCTATAGGAAGGGTTTTAGGATTGGAATGGGAAGTATTTGGATATCACATCTCATGCTAAAGGAAGCGTCTCAGGTTTGGAAGGGGAAGGATTTGGATATCACATCTCATCCAATAGGAAGGGTCTCAGGTTTGGAATGGGAAGGAATTGGATATCACATCTCATGTTATAGGAAGGGTCTCAGGTTTTTTATTAGAAACATTGAGATATCACATCTCATGTTATAGGACGGTTCCCAGGTTTGGTATTAGAAGCATTGAGATATCACATCTCATGGTATAGGAAGGGTCTCAGGGTTGGAATGGGAAGGAGTTGGATATCACATCTCATCCAATAGGAAGGGTCTCAGGTTTGGAATGGGAAGGAATTGGATATCACATCTCATGTTATAGGAAGGATCTCAGGTTTGGTATTAGAAGCATTGAGATATCACATCTCATGCTATAGGAAGGGTCTCAGGATTGGAATGTGAAGGATTTGGATATCACATCTCATGCTAAAGGAAGGGTCTCAGGTTTGGTAGAAGCATTGAGAAATCACATCTCATGCTATAGGAAGGGTCTCAGGATTTGAATGGCAATGAGTTGGATATCACATCTCATGCCATAGGAAGGGTCTCAGGTTTGGTATAAGCATTGAGATATCACATCTCTACTATCGGAAGGTTCTCAGGATTGGATTGGGAAGGAGTTGGATATCCCTTCTCATGCTATAGGAAGTGTCTCAAGTTGGAATGGGAAGGAGTTGAATATCACATCTCATGTTATAGGAAGGGTCTCAGGATTGGAATGGGAAGGATTTGGATATCACATCTCTTGCTATAGGAAGGGTCTCAGGATTGGAATGGGAAGGATATGGATATCACATCTCATGTCATAGGAAGGATCTCAGGTTTGGTATTAGAAGCATTGATATATCACATCTCATGCTATAGGAATGGTCTCAGGATTGGAATGGGTAGGAGGTGGATATTACATTCTTGCTATAGGAAGGGTCTCATGTTTGGAATGGGAAGGAGTTGGATATCACATATGCTATAGGAAGTGTCTCAGGTTTGGAACGGGAAGGAGTTGGATATCACATCTCATGTTATAGGAAGGGTCTCAGGTTTGGTATAAGCATTGAGATATCACATCTCTGCTATCAGGAGTGGCTCAGGATTGGAATGGGAAGGAGTTGGATATCCCATCTCATGTTAAAGGACGGGTCTCTGGTTTGGTATTAGAATCATTGAGATATCACATCGCATGCTGTAGGAAGGGTCTAAGGATTGGAATGGGATGGACTTGGATATCACATCTCATGCTATAGGTAGGCTCTCAGGTTTGGTATAAGCATTGAGATATCACATCTCATGCTATAGGAAGGGTCTCAGGATTGGAATGGGAAGGATTTGGATATCACATCTCATGCTATAGGAAGGGTCTCAGGTTTGGTATAAGCATGGAGATATCACTTCTCATGCTATAGGAAGGGTCTCAGGATTGGAATGGGAAGGTGTTGGATATGACATCTCAGGCCTTAAGAAGGGTCTCAGGTTTGGTATAAGCATTGAGATATCACATCTCTGCTATCGGAAGGGTCTCAGGATTGGAATGGGAAGGACTTGGATGTCACATCTCATGCTATAGGGAGGGTCTCAAGTTTGATATTAGAAGCATTGAGATAACAAATCTCATGATATCGGAAGGGTCTCAGGATTGGAATGGGAAGGAGTTGGATATCACATCTCATGATAAAGGAAGGGTCTAAGGTTTGGAAGGGGAAGGATTTGGATATCACATCTCATGTTATAGGACGGGTCTCAGGTTTGGTATTAGAAGCATTGAGATATCAAGTCTCATGGTATAAGAAGGGTCTCAGAATTGGAATGGGAAGGAGTTGGATATCACATCTCAAGTTATAGGAAGCGTCTCAGGATTGGAATGGGAAGGAGTTTGATATCACATCTCATGCCATAGTATGGGTCTCAGGTTTGGTAGAAGCATTGGGATATCACATCTCATGCTATCGGAAGGGTATCAGTATTGGATTTGGAAGGAGTTGGATATCCCATCTCATGCTATAGGAAGGGTCTCAGGTTAGAATGGGAAGGAGTTGGATATCACATTTCATGTTATAGGAAGGGTCTCAGGATTGGAATGGGAAGGACTTGGATATCATATCTCATGCTATAGGAAGGCTCTCAGGTTTGGAAGGGGAAGGAGTTGGATATCACATTTCATGTTAGAGGAAGGATCTCAGGTTTGGTATTAGGGGCCTTGAGATATCACATCTCATGCTATAGGAAGGGTCTCAGGATTGAATGGGAAGGAGTTGGATATCACATCTCAAGCTATAGGAAGGGTCTCAGGTTTGGTATAAGCATTGAGATATCACATCACATGCTATAGGAAGGGTCTCAGGATTGGAATGGGAAGAAGTTGGATATCACATCTCATGCTATAGGAAGGGTCTCAGGTTTGGTATAATCATTGAGATATCACATCTCATGCTATAGGAAGGGTCTCAGGGTTGGAATGGGAAGGAGTTGTATATGACATCTCATGCCATAGGAAGGGTCTCAGGTTTGGTATAAGCATTGAGATATCACATCACATGCTATAGGAAGGGTCTCAGGATTGGAATGGGAAGGACTTGGATATCACATCTCATGCTATAGGCAGGGTCTCAGGTTTGGAAAGGGATGGAGATGGATATCACATTTCATGTTAGAGGTAGGATCTCAGGTTTGGTATTAGAGGCATTGAGATATCACATCTCATGCTATCAGAAGGGTCTCAGGATTGGAATGGGAAGGAGTTGGATATCACATTTCATGCTAAAGGGAGGGTCTCAGGTTTGGAAGGGGAAGGATTTGGAAATCACATCTCATATTATAGGAAGGATCTCAGGTTTGGTATTAGAAGCATTGAGATATCACATCTCATGCTATAGGAAGGATCTCAGGTTTGGTATAAGAGGCATTGAGATATCACATCTCATGCTATAGGAAGGGTCTCAGGATTGGAATGGGAAGGAGTTGGATATCCCATCTCATGCTATAGGAAGGGTCTCAGGTTAGAATGGGAAGGAGTTGGATATCACATTTCATGTTATAGGAAGGGTCTCAGGATTGGAATGGGAAGGACTTGGATATCATATCTCATGCTATAGGAAGGCTCTCAGGTTTGGAAGGGGAAGGAGTTGGATATCACATTTCATGTTAGAGGAAGGATCTCAGGTTTGGTATTAGGGGCCTTGAGATATCACATCTCATGCTATAGGAAGGGTCTCAGGATTGGAATGGGAAGGAGTTGGATATCACATCTCAAGCTATAGGAAGGGTCTCAGGTTTGGTATAAGCATTGAGATATCACATCTCATGCTATAGGAAGGGTCTCAGGATTGGAATGGGAAGAAGTTGGATATCACATCTCATGCTATAGGAAGGGTCTCAGGTTTGGTATAAGCATTGAGATATCACATCTCATGCTATAGGAAGGGTCTCAGGGTTGGAATGGGAAGGAGTTGTATATGACATCTCATGCCATAGGAAGGGTCTCAGGTTTGGTATAAGCATTGAGTTATCACATCACATGCTGTAGGAAGGGTCTCAGGATTGGAATGGGAAGGACTTGGATATCACATCTCATGCTATAGGCAGGGTCTCAGGATTGGAATGGGAAGGAGTTGGATATCACATCTCATGCTATGGGAAGGGTCTCAGGTTTGGTATAAGCATTGAAATATCACATCTCTGCTATCGGAAGGGTCTCAGGATTGGAATGGGAGGAGCTGGATATCACACCTCATGCTAAAGGAAGGGTCTCAGGTTTGGAAGGGGAAGGATTTGGATATCACATCTCATGTTATAGGACGGGTCTCAGGTTTGGTATTAGAAGCATTGTGATATCACATCTCATGCTATAGGAAGGGTCTCAGGATTGGAATGGGAAGAAGTTGGATATCACATCTCATGCTATAGGAAGGGTCTCAGGTTTGGTATAAGCATTGAGATATCACATCTCATGCTATAGGAAGGGTCTCAGGGTTGGAATGGGAAGGAGTTGTATATGACATCTCATGCCATAGGAAGGGTCTCAGGTTTGGTATAAGCATTGAGTTATCACATCTCATGCTATAGGAAGGGTTTCAGGTTTGGTAGAAGCATTGAGATATCACATCTCATGCTATAGGAAGAGTCTCAGGTTTGGGAAGGGAAGGATTTGGATTTCACATCTCATGTTATAGGATGGTTCTCATGTTTGGTTTTTGAAGCATTGAGATATCACAGCTCATGCTATCGGAAGGGTCTCAGGTTTGGAATGGGAAGGAGTTGGATATCACATCTCATGTTATAGGAAGGGTCTCAGGTTTGGAATGGGAAGGAGTTGGATATGACATCTCTTGTTATAGGGAGGGTCTCAGGATTTGAATGGTAAGGAGTTGGATATCACATCTCATGCTATAGGAAGGGTCTCAGGTTGGAATGGGAAGGAGTTGGATATCACATCTCATGTTATATACAGGAAGGGTCTCAGGATTGGAATGGGAAGGATTTGGATATCACATCTCTTGCTATAGGAAGGGTCTCAGGTTTTTTATTAGAAACATTGAGATATCAAATCTCATGCTATAGGAAGGGTTTTAGGATTGGAATGGGAAGTATTTGGATATCACATCTCATGCTAAAGGAAGCGTCTCAGGTTTGGAAGGGGAAGGATTTGGATATCACATCTCATCCAATAGGAAGGGTCTCAGGTTTGGAATGGGAAGGAATTGGATATCACATCTCATGTTATAGGAAGGGTCTCAGGTTTTTTATTAGAAACATTGAGATATCACATCTCATGTTATAGGACGGTTCCCAGGTTTGGTATTAGAAGCATTGAGATATCACATCTCATGGTATAGGAAGGGTCTCAGGGTTGGAATGGGAAGGAGTTGGATATCACATCTCATCCAATAGGAAGGGTCTCAGGTTTGGAATGGGAAGGAATTGGATATCACATCTCATGTTATAGGAAGGATCTCAGGTTTGGTATTAGAAGCATTGAGATATCACATCTCATGCTATAGGAAGGGTCTCAGGATTGGAATGTGAAGGATTTGGATATCACATCTCATGCTAAAGGAAGGGTCTCAGGTTTGGTAGAAGCATTGAGAAATCACATCTCATGCTATAGGAAGGGTCTCAGGATTTGAATGGCAATGAGTTGGATATCACATCTCATGCCATAGGAAGGGTCTCAGGTTTGGTATAAGCATTGAGATATCACATCTCTACTATCGGAAGGTTCTCAGGATTGGATTGGGAAGGAGTTGGATATCCCTTCTCATGCTATAGGAAGTGTCTCAAGTTGGAATGGGAAGGAGTTGAATATCACATCTCATGTTATAGGAAGGGTCTCAGGATTGGAATGGGAAGGATTTGGATATCACATCTCTTGCTATAGGAAGGGTCTCAGGATTGGAATGGGAAGGATATGGATATCACATCTCATGTCATAGGAAGGATCTCAGGTTTGGTATTAGAAGCATTGATATATCACATCTCATGCTATAGGAATGGTCTCAGGATTGGAATGGGTAGGAGGTGGATATTACATTCTTGCTATAGGAAGGGTCTCATGTTTGGAATGGGAAGGAGTTGGATATCACATATGCTATAGGAAGTGTCTCAGGTTTGGAACGGGAAGGAGTTGGATATCACATCTCATGTTATAGGAAGGGTCTCAGGTTTGGTATAAGCATTGAGATATCACATCTCTGCTATCAGGAGTGGCTCAGGATTGGAATGGGAAGGAGTTGGATATCCCATCTCATGTTAAAGGACGGGTCTCTGGTTTGGTATTAGAATCATTGAGATATCACATCGCATGCTGTAGGAAGGGTCTAAGGATTGGAATGGGATGGACTTGGATATCACATCTCATGCTATAGGTAGGCTCTCAGGTTTGGTATAAGCATTGAGATATCACATCTCATGCTATAGGAAGGGTCTCAGGATTGGAATGGGAAGGATTTGGATATCACATCTCATGCTATAGGAAGGGTCTCAGGTTTGGTATAAGCATGGAGATATCACTTCTCATGCTATAGGAAGGGTCTCAGGATTGGAATGGGAAGGTGTTGGATATGACATCTCAGGCCTTAAGAAGGGTCTCAGGTTTGGTATAAGCATTGAGATATCACATCTCTGCTATCGGAAGGGTCTCAGGATTGGAATGGGAAGGACTTGGATGTCACATCTCATGCTATAGGGAGGGTCTCAAGTTTGATATTAGAAGCATTGAGATAACAAATCTCATGATATCGGAAGGGTCTCAGGATTGGAATGGGAAGGAGTTGGATATCACATCTCATGATAAAGGAAGGGTCTAAGGTTTGGAAGGGGAAGGATTTGGATATCACATCTCATGTTATAGGACGGGTCTCAGGTTTGGTATTAGAAGCATTGAGATATCAAGTCTCATGGTATAAGAAGGGTCTCAGAATTGGAATGGGAAGGAGTTGGATATCACATCTCAAGTTATAGGAAGCGTCTCAGGATTGGAATGGGAAGGAGTTTGATATCACATCTCATGCCATAGTATGGGTCTCAGGTTTGGTAGAAGCATTGGGATATCACATCTCATGCTATCGGAAGGGTATCAGTATTGGATTTGGAAGGAGTTGGATATCCCATCTCATGCTATAGGAAGGGTCTCAGGTTAGAATGGGAAGGAGTTGGATATCACATTTCATGTTATAGGAAGGGTCTCAGGATTGGAATGGGAAGGACTTGGATATCATATCTCATGCTATAGGAAGGCTCTCAGGTTTGGAAGGGGAAGGAGTTGGATATCACATTTCATGTTAGAGGAAGGATCTCAGGTTTGGTATTAGGGGCCTTGAGATATCACATCTCATGCTATAGGAAGGGTCTCAGGATTGAATGGGAAGGAGTTGGATATCACATCTCAAGCTATAGGAAGGGTCTCAGGTTTGGTATAAGCATTGAGATATCACATCACATGCTATAGGAAGGGTCTCAGGATTGGAATGGGAAGAAGTTGGATATCACATCTCATGCTATAGGAAGGGTCTCAGGTTTGGTATAATCATTGAGATATCACATCTCATGCTATAGGAAGGGTCTCAGGGTTGGAATGGGAAGGAGTTGTATATGACATCTCATGCCATAGGAAGGGTCTCAGGTTTGGTATAAGCATTGAGATATCACATCACATGCTATAGCAAGGGTCTCAGGATTGGAATGGGAAGGACTTGGATATCACATCTCATGCTATAGGCAGGGTCTCAGGTTTGGAAAGGGATGGAGATGGATATCACATTTCATGTTAGAGGTAGGATCTCAGGTTTGGTATTAGAGGCATTGAGATATCACATCTCATGCTATCAGAAGGGTCTCAGGATTGGAATGGGAAGGAGTTGGATATCACATTTCATGCTAAAGGGAGGGTCTCAGGTTTGGAAGGGGAAGGATTTGGAAATCACATCTCATATTATAGGAAGGATCTCAGGTTTGGTATTAGAAGCATTGAGATATCACATCTCATGCTATAGGAAGGATCTCAGGTTTGGTATAAGAGGCATTGAGATATCACATCTCATGCTATAGGAAGGGTCTCAGGATTGGAATGGGAAGGAGTTGGATATCACATCTCATGTTATAGGAAGGATCTCAGGTTTGGTATTAGAAGCATTGAGACATCACATCTCATGCTATAGGAAGGGTCTCAGGATTGGAATGGGAAGGAGTTGGATATCACATCTCATGCTATAGGAAGGGTCTCAGGTTTGGTATAAGCATTGAGATATCACATCTCATGCTATAGGAAGGGTCTCAGGATTGGAATGGGAAGGAGTTGGATATCACATCTCATGATAAAGGAAGGGTCTAAGGTTTGGAAGGGGAAGGATTTGGATATCACATCTCATGTTATAGGACGGGTCTCAGGTTTGGTATTAGAAGCATTGAGATATCAAGTCTCATGGTATAAGAAGGGTCTCAGAATTGGAATGGGAAGGAGTTGGATATCACATCTCAAGCTATAGGAAGCGTCTCAGGATTGGAATGGGAAGGAGTTTGATATCACATCTCATGCCATAGTATGGGTCTCAGGTTTGGTAGAAGCATTGGGATATCACATCTCATGCTATCGGAAGGGTATCAGTATTGGATTTGGAAGGACTTGGATATCATATCTCATGCTATAGGAAGGCTCTCAGGTTTGGAAGGGGAAGGAGTTGGATATCACATTTCATGTTAGAGGAAGGATCTCAGGTTTGGTATTAGGGGCCTTGAGATATCACATCTCATGCTATAGGAAGGGTCTCAGGATTGGAATGGGAAGGAGTTGGATATCACATCTCAAGCTATAGGAAGGGTCTCAGGTTTGGTATAAGCATTGAGATATCACATCTCATGCTATAGGAAGGGTCTCAGGATTGGAATGGGAAGAAGTTGGATATCACATCTCATGCTATAGGAAGGGTCTCAGGTTTGGTATAAGCATTGAGATATCACATCTCATGCTATAGGAAGGGTCTCAGGGTTGGAATGGGAAGGAGTTGTATATGACATCTCATGCCATAGGAAGGGTCTCAGGTTTGGTATAAGCATTGAGTTATCACATCACATGCTGTAGGAAGGGTCTCAGGATTGGAATGGGAAGGACTTGGATATCACATCTCATGCTATAGGCAGGGTCTCAGGATTGGAATGGGAAGGAGTTGGATATCACATCTCATGCTATGGGAAGGGTCTCAGGTTTGGTATAAGCATTGAAATATCACATCTCTGCTATCGGAAGGGTCTCAGGATTGGAATGGGAGGAGCTGGATATCACACCTCATGCTAAAGGAAGGGTCTCAGGTTTGGAAGGGGAAGGATTTGGATATCACATCTCATGTTATAGGACGGGTCTCAGGTTTGGTATTAGAAGCATTGTGATATCACATCTCATGCTATAGGAAGGGTCTCAGGATTGGAATGGGAAGAAGTTGGATATCACATCTCATGCTATAGGAAGGGTCTCAGGTTTGGTATAAGCATTGAGATATCACATCTCATGCTATAGGAAGGGTCTCAGGGTTGGAATGGGAAGGAGTTGTATATGACATCTCATGCCATAGGAAGGGTCTCAGGTTTGGTATAAGCATTGAGTTATCACATCTCATGCTATAGGAAGGGTTTCAGGTTTGGTAGAAGCATTGAGATATCACATCTCATGCTATAGGAAGAGTCTCAGGTTTGGGAAGGGAAGGATTTGGATTTCACATCTCATGTTATAGGATGGTTCTCATGTTTGGTTTTTGAAGCATTGAGATATCACAGCTCATGCTATCGGAAGGGTCTCAGGTTTGGAATGGGAAGGAGTTGGATATCACATCTCATGTTATAGGAAGGGTCTCAGGTTTGGAATGGGAAGGAGTTGGATATGACATCTCTTGTTATAGGGAGGGTCTCAGGATTTGAATGGTAAGGAGTTGGATATCACATCTCATGCTATAGGAAGGGTCTCAGGTTGGAATGGGAAGGAGTTGGATATCACATCTCATGTTATATACAGGAAGGGTCTCAGGATTGGAATGGGAAGGATTTGGATATCACATCTCAAGCTATAGGAAGCGTCTCAGGATTGGAATGGGAAGGAGTTTGATATCACATCTCATGCCATAGTATGGGTCTCAGGTTTGGTAGAAGCATTGGGATATCACATCTCATGCTATCGGAAGGGTATCAGTATTGGATTTGGAAGGAGTTGGATATCCCATCTCATGCTATAGGAAGGGTCTCAGGTTAGAATGGGAAGGAGTTGGATATCACATTTCATGTTATAGGAAGGGTCTCAGGATTGGAATGGGAAGGACTTGGATATCATATCTCATGCTATAGGAAGGCTCTCAGGTTTGGAAGGGGAAGGAGTTGGATATCACATTTCATGTTAGAGGAAGGATCTCAGGTTTGGTATTAGGGGCCTTGAGATATCACATCTCATGCTATAGGAAGGGTCTCAGGATTGGAATGGGAAGGAGTTGGATATCACATCTCAAGCTATAGGAAGGGTCTCAGGTTTGGTATAAGCATTGAGATATCACATCTCATGCTATAGGAAGGGTCTCAGGATTGGAATGGGAAGAAGTTGGATATCACATCTCATGCTATAGGAAGGGTCTCAGGTTTGGTATAAGCATTGAGATATCACATCTCATGCTATAGGAAGGGTCTCAGGGTTGGAATGGGAAGGAGTTGTATATGACATCTCATGCCATAGGAAGGGTCTCAGGTTTGGTATAAGCATTGAGTTATCACATCACATGCTGTAGGAAGGGTCTCAGGATTGGAATGGGAAGGACTTGGATATCACATCTCATGCTATAGGCAGGGTCTCAGGATTGGAATGGGAAGGAGTTGGATATCACATCTCATGCTATGGGAAGGGTCTCAGGTTTGGTATAAGCATTGAAATATCACATCTCTGCTATCGGAAGGGTCTCAGGATTGGAATGGGAGGAGCTGGATATCACACCTCATGCTAAAGGAAGGGTCTCAGGTTTGGAAGGGGAAGGATTTGGATATCACATCTCATGTTATAGGACGGGTCTCAGGTTTGGTATTAGAAGCATTGTGATATCACATCTCATGCTATAGGAAGGGTCTCAGGATTGGAATGGGAAGAAGTTGGATATCACATCTCATGCTATAGGAAGGGTCTCAGGTTTGGTATAAGCATTGAGATATCACATCTCATGCTATAGGAAGGGTCTCAGGGTTGGAATGGGAAGGAGTTGTATATGACATCTCATGCCATAGGAAGGGTCTCAGGTTTGGTATAAGCATTGAGTTATCACATCTCATGCTATAGGAAGGGTTTCAGGTTTGGTAGAAGCATTGAGATATCACATCTCATGCTATAGGAAGAGTCTCAGGTTTGGGAAGGGAAGGATTTGGATTTCACATCTCATGTTATAGGATGGTTCTCATGTTTGGTTTTTGAAGCATTGAGATATCACAGCTCATGCTATCGGAAGGGTCTCAGGTTTGGAATGGGAAGGAGTTGGATATCACATCTCATGTTATAGGAAGGGTCTCAGGTTTGGAATGGGAAGGAGTTGGATATGACATCTCTTGTTATAGGGAGGGTCTCAGGATTTGAATGGTAAGGAGTTGGATATCACATCTCATGCTATAGGAAGGGTCTCAGGTTGGAATGGGAAGGAGTTGGATATCACATCTCATGTTATATACAGGAAGGGTCTCAGGATTGGAATGGGAAGGATTTGGATATCACATCTCTTGCTATAGGAAGGGTCTCAGGTTTTTTATTAGAAACATTGAGATATCAAATCTCATGCTATAGGAAGGGTTTTAGGATTGGAATGGGAAGTATTTGGATATCACATCTCATGCTAAAGGAAGCGTCTCAGGTTTGGAAGGGGAAGGATTTGGATATCACATCTCATCCAATAGGAAGGGTCTCAGGTTTGGAATGGGAAGGAATTGGATATCACATCTCATGTTATAGGAAGGGTCTCAGGTTTTTTATTAGAAACATTGAGATATCACATCTCATGTTATAGGACGGTTCCCAGGTTTGGTATTAGAAGCATTGAGATATCACATCTCATGGTATAGGAAGGGTCTCAGGGTTGGAATGGGAAGGAGTTGGATATCACATCTCATCCAATAGGAAGGGTCTCAGGTTTGGAATGGGAAGGAATTGGATATCACATCTCATGTTATAGGAAGGATCTCAGGTTTGGTATTAGAAGCATTGAGATATCACATCTCATGCTATAGGAAGGGTCTCAGGATTGGAATGTGAAGGATTTGGATATCACATCTCATGCTAAAGGAAGGGTCTCAGGTTTGGTAGAAGCATTGAGAAATCACATCTCATGCTATAGGAAGGGTCTCAGGATTTGAATGGCAATGAGTTGGATATCACATCTCATGCCATAGGAAGGGTCTCAGGTTTGGTATAAGCATTGAGATATCACATCTCTACTATCGGAAGGTTCTCAGGATTGGATTGGGAAGGAGTTGGATATCCCTTCTCATGCTATAGGAAGTGTCTCAAGTTGGAATGGGAAGGAGTTGAATATCACATCTCATGTTATAGGAAGGGTCTCAGGATTGGAATGGGAAGGATTTGGATATCACATCTCTTGCTATAGGAAGGGTCTCAGGATTGGAATGGGAAGGATATGGATATCACATCTCATGTCATAGGAAGGATCTCAGGTTTGGTATTAGAAGCATTGATATATCACATCTCATGCTATAGGAATGGTCTCAGGATTGGAATGGGTAGGAGGTGGATATTACATTCTTGCTATAGGAAGGGTCTCATGTTTGGAATGGGAAGGAGTTGGATATCACATATGCTATAGGAAGTGTCTCAGGTTTGGAACGGGAAGGAGTTGGATATCACATCTCATGTTATAGGAAGGGTCTCAGGTTTGGTATAAGCATTGAGATATCACATCTCTGCTATCAGGAGTGGCTCAGGATTGGAATGGGAAGGAGTTGGATATCCCATCTCATGTTAAAGGACGGGTCTCTGGTTTGGTATTAGAATCATTGAGATATCACATCGCATGCTGTAGGAAGGGTCTAAGGATTGGAATGGGATGGACTTGGATATCACATCTCATGCTATAGGTAGGCTCTCAGGTTTGGTATAAGCATTGAGATATCACATCTCATGCTATAGGAAGGGTCTCAGGATTGGAATGGGAAGGATTTGGATATCACATCTCATGCTATAGGAAGGGTCTCAGGTTTGGTATAAGCATGGAGATATCACTTCTCATGCTATAGGAAGGGTCTCAGGATTGGAATGGGAAGGTGTTGGATATGACATCTCAGGCCTTAAGAAGGGTCTCAGGTTTGGTATAAGCATTGAGATATCACATCTCTGCTATCGGAAGGGTCTCAGGATTGGAATGGGAAGGACTTGGATGTCACATCTCATGCTATAGGGAGGGTCTCAAGTTTGATATTAGAAGCATTGAGATAACAAATCTCATGATATCGGAAGGGTCTCAGGATTGGAATGGGAAGGAGTTGGATATCACATCTCATGATAAAGGAAGGGTCTAAGGTTTGGAAGGGGAAGGATTTGGATATCACATCTCATGTTATAGGACGGGTCTCAGGTTTGGTATTAGAAGCATTGAGATATCAAGTCTCATGGTATAAGAAGGGTCTCAGAATTGGAATGGGAAGGAGTTGGATATCACATCTCAAGTTATAGGAAGCGTCTCAGGATTGGAATGGGAAGGAGTTTGATATCACATCTCATGCCATAGTATGGGTCTCAGGTTTGGTAGAAGCATTGGGATATCACATCTCATGCTATCGGAAGGGTATCAGTATTGGATTTGGAAGGAGTTGGATATCCCATCTCATGCTATAGGAAGGGTCTCAGGTTAGAATGGGAAGGAGTTGGATATCACATTTCATGTTATAGGAAGGGTCTCAGGATTGGAATGGGAAGGACTTGGATATCATATCTCATGCTATAGGAAGGCTCTCAGGTTTGGAAGGGGAAGGAGTTGGATATCACATTTCATGTTAGAGGAAGGATCTCAGGTTTGGTATTAGGGGCCTTGAGATATCACATCTCATGCTATAGGAAGGGTCTCAGGATTGAATGGGAAGGAGTTGGATATCACATCTCAAGCTATAGGAAGGGTCTCAGGTTTGGTATAAGCATTGAGATATCACATCTCATGCTATAGGAAGGGTCTCAGGATTGGAATGGGAAGAAGTTGGATATCACATCTCATGCTATAGGAAGGGTCTCAGGTTTGGTATAATCATTGAGATATCACATCTCATGCTATAGGAAGGGTCTCAGGGTTGGAATGGGAAGGAGTTGTATATGACATCTCATGCCATAGGAAGGGTCTCAGGTTTGGTATAAGCATTGAGATATCACATCACATGCTATAGGAAGGGTCTCAGGATTGGAATGGGAAGGACTTGGATATCACATCTCATGCTATAGGCAGGGTCTCAGGGTTGGAAAGGGATGGAGATGGATATCACATTTCATGTTAGAGGTAGGATCTCAGGTTTGGTATTAGAGGCATTGAGATATCACATCTCATGCTATCAGAAGGGTCTCAGGATTGGAATGGGAAGGAGTTGGATATCACATTTCATGCTAAAGGGAGGGTCTCAGGTTTGGAAGGGGAAGGATTTGGAAATCACATCTCATATTATAGGAAGGATCTCAGGTTTGGTATTAGAAGCATTGAGATATCACATCTCATGCTATAGGAAGGATCTCAGGTTTGGTATAAGAGGCATTGAGATATCACATCTCATGCTATAGGAAGGGTCTCAGGATTGGAATGGGAAGGAGTTGGATATCACATCTCATGTTATAGGAAGGATCTCAGGTTTGGTATTAGAAGCATTGAGACATCACATCTCATGCTATAGGAAGGGTCTCAGGATTGGAATGGGAAGGAGTTGGATATCACATCTCATGCTATAGGAAGGGTCTCAGGTTTGGTATAAGCATTGAGATATCACATCTCATGCTATAGGAAGGGTCTCAGGATTGGAATGGGAAGGAGTTGGATATCACATCTCATGCTATAGGAAGGGTCTCAGGTTTGGTATAAGCATTGAGATATCACATCTTATGCTATAGGAAGGGTCTCAGGTTTGGTATAAGCATTGAGATATCACATCTCATGCTATAGGAAGGGTCTCAGGATTGGAATGGGAAGGAGTTGGATATCACATCTCATGTTATAGGAAGGATCTCAGGTTTGGTATTAGAAGCATTGAGACATCACATCTCATGCTATAGGAAGGGTCTCAGGATTGGAATGGGAAGGAGTTGGATATCACATCTCATGCTATAGGAAGGGTTTCAGGTTTGGTATAAGCATTGAGATATCACATCTCATGCTATAGGAAGGGTCTCAGGATTGGAATGGGAAGGAGTTGGATATCACATCTCATGCTATAGGAAGGGTCTCAGGTTTGGTATAAGCATTGAGATATCACATCTTATGCTATAGGAAGGGTCTCAGGTTTGGTATAAGCATTGAGATATCACATCTCATGCTATAGGAAGGGTCTCAGGATTGGAATGGGAAGAAGTTGGATATCACATCTCATGCTATAGGAAGGGTCTCAGGTTTGGTATAAGCATTGAGATATCACATCTCATGCTATAGGAAGGGTCTCAGGGTTGGAATGGGAAGGAGTTGTATATGACATCTCATGCCATAGGAAGGGTCTCAGGTTTGGTATAAGCATTGAGATATCACATCACATGCTATAAGAAGGGTCTCAGGATTGGAATGGGAAGGACTTGGATATCACATCTCATGCTATAGGCAGGGTCTCGGTTTGGAAAGGGAAGGAGATGGATATCACATTTCATGTTAGAGGTAGGATCTCAGGTTTGGTATTAGAGGCATTGAGATATCACATCTCATGCTATCAGAAGGGTCTCAGGATTGGAATGGGAAGGAGTTGGATATCACATTTCATGCTAAAGGGAGAGTCTCAGGTTTGGAAGGGGAAGGATTTGGAAATCACATCATATTATAGGAAGGATCTCAGGTTTGGTATTAGAAGCATTAAGATATCACATCTCATGCTATCGGAAGGATCTCAGGTTTGGTATAAGAGGCATTGAGATATCACATCTCATGCTATCATAAGGGTCTCAGGATTGGAATGGGAAGGAGTTGGATATCACATCTCATGTTATAGGAAGGATCTCAGGTTTGGTATTAGAAGCATTGAGACATCACATCTCATGCTATAGGAAGGTTCTCAAGATTGAAATGGGAAGGAGTTGGATATCACATCTCATGCTATAGGAAGGGTCTCAGGTTTGGTATAAGCATTGAGATATCACATCTCATGCTATAGGAAGGGTCTCAGGATTGGAATGGGAAGGAGTTGTATATGACATCTCAGGCCATAGGAAGTGTCTCAGATTTGGTATAAGCATTGAGATATCACATCTCATGATATCGGAAGGGTCTCAGGATTGGAATGGGAAGGAGTTGGATATCACATCTCATGATAAAGGAAGGGTCTAAGGTTTGGAAGGGGAAGGATTTGGATATCACATCTCATGTTATAGGACGGGTCTCAGGTTTGGTATTAGAAGCATTGAGATATCAAGTCTCATGGTATAAGAAGGGTCTCAGGATTGGAATGGGAAGGAGTTTGATATCACATCTCATGCCATAGTATGTGTCTCAGGTTTGGTAGAAGCATTGGGATATCACATCTCATGCTATCGGAAGGGTATCAGTATTGGATTTGGAAGGAGTTGGATATCCCATCTCATGCTATAGGAAGGGTCTCAGGTTGGAATGGGAAGGAGTTGGATATCACATTTCATGTTATAGGAAGGGTCTCAGGATTGGAATGGGAAGGACTTGGATATCATATCTCATGCTATAGGAAGGCTCTCAGGTTTGGAAGGGGAAGGAGTTGGATATCACATTTCATGTTAGAGGAAGGATCTCAGGTTTGGTATTAGAGGCCTTGAGATATCACATCTCATGCTATCAGAAGGGTCTCAGGATTGGAATGGGAAGGAGTTGGATATCACATCTCATGCTAAAGGGAGGGTCTCAGGTTTGGAAGGGGAAGGATTTGGAAATCACATCTCATATTATAGGAAGGATCTCAGGTTTGGTATTAGAAGCATTGAGATATCACATCTCATGCTATCGGAAGGATCTCAGGTTTGGTATAAGAGGCATTGAGATATCACATCTCATGCTATCATAAGGGTCTCAGGATTGGAATGGGAAGGAGTTGGATATCACATCTCATGTTATAGGAAGGATCTCAGGTTTGGTATTGGACGCATTGAGACATCACATCTCATGCTATAGGAAGGGTCTCAGGATTGGAATGGGAAGGAGTTGGATATCACATCTCATGCTATAGGAAGGGTCTCAGGTTGGAATGGGAAGGAGTTGGATATCACATTTCATGTTATAGGAAGGGTCTCAGGATTGGAATGGGAAGGACTTGGATATCATATCTCATGCTATAGGAAGGGTCTCAGGATTGGAATGGGAAGGAGTTGGATATCACATCTCAAGCTATAGGAAGGGTCTCAGGTTTGGTATAAGCATTGAGATATCACATCTCATGCTATAGGAAGGGTCTCAGGATTGGAATGGGAAGAAGTTGGATATCACATCTCATGCTATAGGAAGGGTCTCAGGTTTGGTATAAGCATTGAGATATCACATCTCATGCTATAGGAAGGGTCTCAGGATTGGAATGGGAAGGAGTTGTATATGCCATCTCATGCCATAGGAAGGGTCTCAGGTTTGGTATAAGCATTGAGATATCACATCACATGCTATAGGAAGGGTCTCAGGATTGGAATGGGAAGGACTTGGATATCACATATCATGCTATAGGCAGGGTCTCAGGTTTGGAAAGGGAAGGAGATGGATATCACATTTCATGTTAGAGGTAGGATCTCAGGTTTGGTATTAGAGGCATTGAGATATCACATCTCATGCTATCAGAAGGGTCTCAGGAATGGAATGGGAAGGAGTTGGATATCACATCTCATGCTAAAGGGAGGGTCTCAGGTTTGGAAGGGGAAGGATTTGGAAATCACATCTCATATTATAGGAAGGATCTCAGGTTTGGTATTAGAAGCATTGAGATATCACATCTCATGCTATCGGAAGGATCTCAGGTTTGGTATAAGAGGCATTGAGATATCACATCTCATGCTATCATAAGGGTCTCAGGATTGGAATGGGAAGGAGTTGGATATCACATCTCATGTTATAGGAAGGATCTCAGGTTTGGTATTGGAAGCATTGAGACATCACATCTCATGCTATAGGAAGGGTCTCAGGATTGGAATGGGAAGGAGTTGGATATCACATCTCATGCTATAGGAAGGGTCTCAGATTTGGTATAAGCATTGAGATATCACATCTCATGCTATAGCAACGGTCTCAGGATTGGAATGGGAAGGAGTTGTATATGACATCTCAGGCCATAGGAAGGGTCTCAGGTTTGATATAAGCATTGAGATATCACATCTCTGCTATCGGAAGGGTCTCAGGATTGGAATGGGAAGGAGTTGGATATCCCATCTGAGTTGGATATCCCATCTCATGTTATAGGAAGGGTCTCAGGTTTGGTATTAGAAGCATTGAGATATCACATCTCATGCTATAGGAAGGGTCTCAGGATTGGAATGGGGAGGACTTGGATGTCACATCTCATGCTATAGGGAGGGTCTCAAGTTTGATATTAGAAGCATTGAGATAACAAATGTCATGATATCGGAAGTGTCTCAGGATTGGAATGGGAAGGAGTTGGATATCACATCTCATGATAAAGGAAGGGTCTAAGGTTTGGAAGGGGAAGGATTTGGATATGACATCTCATGTTATAGGACGGGTCTCAGGTTTGGTATTAGAAGCATTGAGATATCAAGTCTCATGGTATAGGAAGGGTCTCAGAATTGGAATGGGAAGAAGTTGGATATCACATCTCAAGCTATAGGAAGGGTCTCAGGATTGGAATGGGAAGGAGTTTGATATCACATCTCATGCCATAGTATGGGTCTCAGATTTGGTAGAAGCATTGGGATATCACATCTCATGCTATCGGAATGGTATCAGTATTGGATTTGGAAGGAGTTGGATATCCCATCTCATGCTATAGGAAAGGTCTCAGGTTGGAATGGGATGGAGTTGGATATCACATTTCATGTTATAGGAAGGGTCTCAGGATTGGAATGGGAAGGACTTGGATATCATATCTCATGCTATAGGAAGGCTCTCAGGTTTGGAAGGGGAAGGAGTTGGATGTCACATTTCATGTTAGAGGAAGGATCTCAGGTTTGGTATTAGAGGCCTTGAGATATCACATCTCATGCTATAGGAAGGGTCTCAGGATTGGAATGGGAAGGAGTTGGATATCACATCTCAAGCTATAGGAAGGGTCTCACGTTTGGTATAAGCATTGAGATATCACATCTCATGCTATAGGAAGGGTCTCAGGATTGGAATGGGAAGGAGTTGGATATCACATCTCATGTTATAGGAAAGATCTCAGGTTTGGTATTAGAAGCATTGAGACATCACATCTCATGTTATAGGAAGGGTCTCAGGATTGGAATGGGAAGAAGTTGGATATCACATCTCATGCTATAGGAAGGGTCTCAGGTTTGGAAGGGGAAGGAGTTGGATATCACATCTCATGATAAAGGAAGGGTCTAAGGTTTGGAAGGGGAAGGATTTGGATATCACATCTCATGTTATAGGACGGGTCTCAGGTTTGGTATTAGAAGCATTGAGATATCAAGTCTCATGGTATAAGAAGGGTCTCAGGATTGGAATGGGAAGGAGTTTGATATCACATCTAATGCCATAGTATGTGTCTCAGGTTTGGTAGAAGCATTGGGATATCACATCTCATGCTATCGGAAGGGTATCAGTATTGGATTTGGAAGGAGTTGGATATCCCATCTCATGCTATAGGAAGGGTCTCAGGTTGGAATGGGAAGGAGTTGGATATCACATTTCATGTTATAGGAAGGGTCTCAGGATTGGAATGGGAAGGACTTGGATATCATATCTCATGCTATAGGAAGGCTCTCAGGTTTGGAAGGGGAAGGAGTTGGATATCACATTTCATGTTAGAGGAAGGATCTCAGGTTTGGTATTAGAGGCCTTGAGATATCACATCTCATGCTATCAGAAGGGTCTCAGGATTGGAATGGGAAGGAGTTGGATATCACATCTCATGCTAAAGGGAGGGTCTCAGGTTTGGAAGGGGAAGGATTTGGAAATCACATCTCATATTATAGGAAGGATCTCAGGTTTGGTATTAGAAGCATTGAGATATCACATCTCATGCTATCGGAAGGATCTCAGGTTTGGTATAAGAGGCATTGAGATATCACATCTCATGCTATCATAAGGGTCTCAGGATTGGAATGGGAAGGAGTTGGATATCACATCTCATGTTATAGGAAGGATCTCAGGTTTGGTATTGGACGCATTGAGACATCACATCTCATGCTATAGGAAGGGTCTCAGGATTGGAATGGGAAGGAGTTGGATATCACATCTCATGCTATAGGAAGGGTCTCAGGTTGGAATGGGAAGGAGTTGGATATCACATTTCATGTTATAGGAAGGGTCTCAGGATTGGAATGGGAAGGACTTGGATATCATATCTCATGCTATAGGAAGGGTCTCAGGATTGGAATGGGAAGGAGTTGGATATCACATCTCAAGCTATAGGAAGGGTCTCAGGTTTGGTATAAGCATTGAGATATCACATCTCATGCTATAGGAAGGGTCTCAGGATTGGAATGGGAAGAAGTTGGATATCACATCTCATGCTATAGGAAGGGTCTCAGGTTTGGTATAAGCATTGAGATATCACATCTCATGCTATAGGAAGGGTCTCAGGATTGGAATGGGAAGGAGTTGTATATGCCATCTCATGCCATAGGAAGGGTCTCAGGTTTGGTATAAGCATTGAGATATCACATCACATGCTATAGGAAGGGTCTCAGGATTGGAATGGGAAGGACTTGGATATCACATATCATGCTATAGGCAGGGTCTCAGGTTTGGAAAGGGAAGGAGATGGATATCACATTTCATGTTAGAGGTAGGATCTCAGGTTTGGTATTAGAGGCATTGAGATATCACATCTCATGCTATCAGAAGGGTCTCAGGAATGGAATGGGAAGGAGTTGGATATCACATCTCATGCTAAAGGGAGGGTCTCAGGTTTGGAAGGGGAAGGATTTGGAAATCACATCTCATATTATAGGAAGGATCTCAGGTTTGGTATTAGAAGCATTGAGATATCACATCTCATGCTATCGGAAGGATCTCAGGTTTGGTATAAGAGGCATTGAGATATCACATCTCATGCTATCATAAGGGTCTCAGGATTGGAATGGGAAGGAGTTGGATATCACATCTCATGTTATAGGAAGGATCTCAGGTTTGGTATTGGAAGCATTGAGACATCACATCTCATGCTATAGGAAGGGTCTCAGGATTGGAATGGGAAGGAGTTGGATATCACATCTCATGCTATAGGAAGGGTCTCAGATTTGGTATAAGCATTGAGATATCACATCTCATGCTATAGCAACGGTCTCAGGATTGGAATGGGAAGGAGTTGTATATGACATCTCAGGCCATAGGAAGGGTCTCAGGTTTGATATAAGCATTGAGATATCACATCTCTGCTATCGGAAGGGTCTCAGGATTGGAATGGGAAGGAGTTGGATATCCCATCTGAGTTGGATATCCCATCTCATGTTATAGGAAGGGTCTCAGGTTTGGTATTAGAAGCATTGAGATATCACATCTCATGCTATAGGAAGGGTCTCAGGATTGGAATGGGGAGGACTTGGATGTCACATCTCATGCTATAGGGAGGGTCTCAAGTTTGATATTAGAAGCATTGAGATAACAAATGTCATGATATCGGAAGGGTCTCAGGATTGGAATGGGAAGGAGTTGGATATCACATCTCATGATAAAGGAAGGGTCTAAGGTTTGGAAGGGGAAGGATTTGGATATGACATCTCATGTTATAGGACGGGTCTCAGGTTTGGTATTAGAAGCATTGAGATATCAAGTCTCATGGTATAGGAAGGGTCTCAGAATTGGAATGGGAAGAAGTTGGATATCACATCTCAAGCTATAGGAAGGGTCTCAGGATTGGAATGGGAAGGAGTTTGATATCACATCTCATGCCATAGTATGGGTCTCAGATTTGGTAGAAGCATTGGGATATCACATCTCATGCTATCGGAATGGTATCAGTATTGGATTTGGAAGGAGTTGGATATCCCATCTCATGCTATAGGAAAGGTCTCAGGTTGGAATGGGATGGAGTTGGATATCACATTTCATGTTATAGGAAGGGTCTCAGGATTGGAATGGGAAGGACTTGGATATCATATCTCATGCTATAGGAAGGCTCTCAGGTTTGGAAGGGGAAGGAGTTGGATGTCACATTTCATGTTAGAGGAAGGATCTCAGGTTTGGTATTAGAGGCCTTGAGATATCACATCTCATGCTATAGGAAGGGTCTCAGGATTGGAATGGGAAGGAGTTGGATATCACATCTCAAGCTATAGGAAGGGTCTCACGTTTGGTATAAGCATTGAGATATCACATCTCATGCTATAGGAAGGGTCTCAGGATTGGAATGGGAAGGAGTTGGATATCACATCTCATGTTATAGGAAAGATCTCAGGTTTGGTATTAGAAGCATTGAGACATCACATCTCATGTTATAGGAAGGGTCTCAGGATTGGAATGGGAAGAAGTTGGATATCACATCTCATGCTATAGGAAGGGTCTCAGGTTTGGAAGGGGAAGGAGTTGGATATCCAATCTCATGTTATAGGACTGGTCTCAGGTTTGGTATTAGAAGCATTGAGATATCACATCGCATGCTGTAGGAAGGTTCTCAGGTTTGGAATGGGGAGGAATTGGATATCACATCTCATGTCATAGGAAGGATCTCAGGTTTGGTATTAGAAGCATTGAGATATCACATCTCATGCTATAGGAATGGTCTCAGGGTTGGAATGGGAAGGAGTTGGATATTACATTCTTGCTATAGGAAGGGTCTCATGTTTGGAATGGGAAGGAGTTGGATATCACATATGCTATAGGAAGGGTCTCAGGTTTGGAACGGGAAGGAGTTGGATATCCGATCTCATGTTATAGGAAGGGTCTCAGGTTTGGTATAAGCAGTGAGATATCACATCTCTGCTATCAGAAGTGTCTCAAGATTGGAATGGGAAGGAGTTGGATATCCCATCTCATGTTATAGGACGGGTCTCAGGTTTGTTATTAGAATCATTGAGATATCATATTGCACGCTGCAGGAAGGGTCTAAGGATTGGAATGGGAAGGACTTGGATATCACATCTCATGCTATAGATAGGCTCTCAGATTTGGAAAGGGAAGGAGTTGGATATCACATTTCATGTTAGAGGAAGGATCTCAGGTTTGGTATTAGAGGCATTGAGATATCACATCTCATGCTATAGGAAGCGTCTCAGGATTGGAATGGGAAGGAGTTGGGTATCACATCTCATGCTATAGGAAGGGTCTCAGGATTGGTATAAGTATTGAGATATAACATCTCATGCTATAGGAAGGGTCTCAGGATTGGAATGGAAGGAGTTGGATATCACATCTCATGTTATAGGAAGGATCTCAGGTTTGGTATTAGAAGCATTGAGACATCACATCTCATGCTATAGGAAGGGTCTCAGGATTGGAATGGGAAGGAGTTGGATATCCATCTCATGCTATAGGAAGGGTCTCAGGTTTGGTATAAGCATTGAGATATCACATCTCATGCTATAGGAAGGGTCTCAGGATTGGAATGGGAAGGAGTTGTATATGACATCTCATGCCGTAGGAAGGGTCTCAGGTTTCGTATAAGCATTGAGATATCACATCTCTGCTATCGGAAGGGTCTCAGGATTGGAATGGGAAGGAGTTGGATATCCCATCTCATGTTATAGGAAGAGTCTCAGGTTTGGTATTAGAAGCATTGGATATCACATATCATGCTATAGGAAGTGTCTCAGGATTGGAATGGGAAGGACTTGGATATCACATCTCATGCTATAGGGAGGGTCTCAAGTTTGATATTAGAAGCATTGAGATATCACATCTCATGCTATAGGAAGGGTCTCAGGATTGGAATGGGAAGGAGTTGGATATCACATCTCATGCTATAGGAAGGGTCTCAGGTTTGGTATAAGCAGTGAGATATCACATCTCATACTATAGGAAGGGTCTCAGGATTGGAAAGGGAAGGAGTTGGATATCACATCTCATGTTATAGGAAGGATCTCAGGTTTGGTATAAGCATTGAGATATCACATCTCTGCTATCGGAAGGGTCTCAGGATTGGAATGGGAAGGAGTTGGATATTCCCATCTCATGTTATAGGAAGGGTCTCAGGTTTTGTATTAGAAGCATTGAGATATCACATCTCATGCTGTAGGAAGGGTCTCAGGATTGGAATTGGAAGGAGTTGGATATCACATCTCATGCTATAGGAAGGATCACAGGTTTGGTATTAGAAGCATTGAGATATCACATCTCATGCTATCAGAAGGGTCTCAGGATTGGAATGGGAAGGAGTTGGATATCACATCTCATGCTATAGGAAGGGTCTCAGGTTTGGAACGGGAAGGAGTTGGATATCATATCTCATGTTAAAGGAAGAGTCTCAGGTTTGGTATAAGCATTGAGATATCACATCGCATGCTGTAGCAAGGATCTCAGGTTTGGAATGGGAAGGAATTGGATATCACATCTCATGTCATAGGAAGTATCTCAGGTTTGGTATTAGAAGCATTGAGATATCACATCTCATGCTATAGGAATGGTCTCAGGATTGGAATGGGTAGGAGTTGGATATTACATTCTTGCTATAGGAAGGGTCTCATGTTTGGAATGGGAAGGAGTTGGATATCACATATGCTATAGGAAGGGTCTCAGGTTTGGAACGGGAAGGAGTTGGATATCACATCTCATGCTATAGGTAGGCTCTCAGGTTTGGTATAAGCATTGAGATATCACATCTCATGCTATAGGAAGGGTCTCAGGATTGGAATGGGAAGGATTTGGATATCACATCTCATGCTATAGGAAGGGTCTCAGGTTTGGTATAAGCATGGAGATATCACTTCTCATGCTATAGGAAGTGTCTCAGTATTGGAATGGGAAGGAGTTGGATATCACATCTCATGTTATAGGAAGGATCTCAGGTTTGGTATTAGAAGCATTGAGACATCACATCTCATGCTATAGGAAGGGTCTCAGGATTGGAATGGGAAGTAGTTGAATATCACATCTCATGCTAAAGGGAGGGTCTCAGGTTTGGAAGGGGAAGGATTTGGATATTACATCTCGTGTTATAGGAATGATCTCAGGTTTGGTATTAGAAGCATTCAGATATCACATCTCATGCTATCGGAAGGATCTCAGGTTTGGTATTAGAAGCATTGAGATATCAAATCTCATGCTATAGGAAGGGTCGCAGGATTGGAATGGGAAGGAGTTCGATATCACATCTCATGCTATGGGAAGGGTCTCAGGATTGGAATGGGAAGGAGTTTTATATGACATCTCATGCCATAGGAAGGATCTCAGGTTTGGTATTAGAAGCATTGAGACATAACATCTCATGTTATAGGAAGGGTCTCAGGATTGGAATAGGAAGGAGTTGGATATCACATCTCATGCTATAGGAAGGGTCTCAGGTTTGGTATAAGCATTGAGATATCACATCTCATGCTATAGGAAGGGTCTCAGGATTGGAATGGGAAGAAGTTGGATATCACATCTCATGCTATAGGAAGGGTCTCAGGTTTGGTATAAGCATTGAGATATCACATCTCATGCTATAGGAAGGGTCTCAGGATTGGAATGGGAAGGAGTTGTATATGCCATCTCATGCCATAGGAAGGGTCTCAGGTTTGGTATAAGCATTGAGATATCACATCACATGCTATAGGAAGGGTCTCAGGATTGGAATGGGAAGGACTTGGATATCACATATCATGCTATAGGCAGGGTCTCAGGTTTGGAAAGGGAAGGAGATGGATATCACATTTCATGTTGTTAAGACGGATTTCTGAACTCTGTCCTGGTGGCGCAGAAGTTCAGAAGGCCAACCTAATTACTTGGAACAGGGTAACCTCTGGACAAGCCAGACCAATCAAGGTAGCGATCGCGGCAGTCAAGACTAGGTCTCAAGAGGGGTGAGGGTGACTGAAAGCCCGCAATGAGCACACAAAGCAAGAGCGCTTACAAACTACTCCAAACAGGTGTTATATCAAAAATGTAAACACATTTATTTTAAGGCCTTTAAAACAACGACCGTAGCGAGAAAATCACAATATCACAATATTAAACCAACACATACCATATCAACACAATATATATACAAATACACAGTCGCAAGCGTTTAAAGCACGAAATATGTAGTCCACCTGCCAGGGAAGGAAAACAGGCAGTGCGATAATGCTTTCGACTCAGTTCGCCTTCATAGGCACCTAACTAGATGGAAGTCCGAGCCCTACGAAGAGTGGAGCCTTGCGCTCAAAGTACCTGCCACGCCGGTGCCGACGGGCACAAGGGGAAGCTCTTCGGAGGAAGTCAGGCAGTTCGGGTTAGTGCACAGCAGAAGAAGAACAGGTTCCGCAACTCAAGCGCAGCCTCCACAGCGGGCAGAAGCAGAGCGCGAGCGCGGCAAAAGGGTGCTGTTTTTACACAGCAGGGAAAAGCAATGGGATACTGCAGGAGGGCGACCAGATCCTAGATATACTACTCACCGGTCCCCGAAGCAAGCAGACCCAGGCTTCTCCACGATAGTTTCAGCAGCTGGCAGGTTCAGAAGAGCAGGGAACGCTTTGTAGTCGTGTAGAGCAAAAAGACGTCCCAATCGACGAAACCGGCACAGTTTTGTTGCCGCACAGGACAACGGAGCGGCCGTGTGTATTCGAGCCAAATGAACCCTCCTCCCTTCAGACCTGGGGACGCCAAGCGTACGAAGCGTGGGAGAGGGACAAGGACTCGCAATACAACACAACCTGGCGGCGGTTGCAGAGCCAAACTCCTTTGTAAGCTGGTCAGTCAACTGGATGGCCCAGAGACGCTTCCGAAGGCTTACTTGGCAGGAGATGGTTGAAGATGCCGGGAATAGCTGTTCCTGCTATTCCAAAGGTCGAAGCACCAGTACAGGCCTTCTGGTTCGATCAAAGGAGGACAGGGGCTCTCCGGACGACAGCAGTGCAAAGGAGGATTCCTTCAGCGGGTCACCAGCGATTCCTCTGTCCAGCCTCGTAGTTGCAGGATACTTGGCTCCTGTATTCCTTCGTTCGTGAGAACTCAGGAGATCGACATGGTAGTGGTGTTTCCAGCCCCCTCTTATCCATGGTTCCCTTCGCGCCAAAACGGAGGGGAGCCAATGGGAGATCCGCTCATCAAAACACATACCATACGTGGACCAATCACGGACCACGGTGGTCCCAGGCATTCACACCACCCTAGACTCTCTGGCACCCAGGATGTGTATTGGGACCAGACATCCCAGCCCACACCCTGGAGGCACACAAACGACATGTAGAAGCCCGCGAAAGCAACTGCGTTTCGCGCGAAAGTACATGCCCAAATAAGGAAGGCCCTGTTAGGAAAGAAACAGCACCCTTTTGCCGCGCTCGCGCTCTGCTTCTGCCCGCTGTGGAGGCTGCGCTTGAGTTGCGGAACCTGTTCTTCTTCTGCTGTGCACTAACCCGAACTGCCCGACTTCCTCCGAAGAGCTTCCCCTTGTGCCCGTCGGCACCGGCGTGGCAGGTACTTTGAGCGCAAGGCTCCACTCTTTGTAGGGCTCGGACTTCCATCTAGTTAGGTGCCTATGAAGGCGAACTGAGTCGAAAGCATTATCGCACTGCCTGTTTTCCTTCCCTTTCAGGTGGACTACATATTTCGTGCTTTAAACGCTTGCGACTGTGTATTTGTATATATATTGTGTTGATTTGGTATGTGTTGGCTTAATACTGTGTTATTGTGATTTTCTCGCTACGGTCGTTGTTTTAAAGGCCTTAAAATAAATGTGTTTATATTTTTGATATAACACCTGTTTGGAGTAGTTTGTAAGCGCTCTTGCTTTGTGTGCTCACTGCGGGCTTTCAGTCACCCTCACCCCTCTTGAGACCTAGTCTTGACCGCCGCGATCGCTACCTTGATTGGTCTGGCTTGTCCAGAGGTTACCCTGTTCCAAGTAATTAGGTTGGCCTTCTGAACTTCTGCGCCACCAGGACAGAGTTCAGAAATCCGTCTTAACAAATTGGTGTACAGCGGTGGGATACGACTGAAGGTATCCAGTGTTGCGCTCGAACTAAGGCATTTCAGGTTATTCCAAACAGTACACGTAGTGAATTGTTATAGTATAACTTTAAAAAGGCCATAGTCCTATCAAACAGTATGGAAACAAGTACGTTGTTAACTTTAAATGCTTCCAAATCAGAAACGCTGAAAAAGATGTGTGCGGAGAGAGGTGTTTCCTCTCAAGGCACGAAATTAGAAATGATCCAAAGAATCGTGGCGTGGCAAGAAGCGCAGCTTGACGCTATTACTTCTGAGGACAGTGCGGAAGGTGGTGGGGCTGCTCTCACTGGTAGAACCGACGGTTCTGCCGCCGCACTGTTCCACCGTGACCACGAGGACAGGGAGGACGAGCTGTCTAATGTTTCCTCTGCCAGTGTTGATGGGGAGGCTATGCTTGAATTCAAGAAGCAAGAGCTGCGGTTGAGGCAGCAGGAGCTTGAATTCAGCATAGCCAAACTAAAAATCGAACAGGCAGAAAAACAAAAAGACAGGGATCACCAGTTGGAACTGGCCAAGCTTCAGGTTGCAAATGGGTCCTGGACATGGTTCTGGGGCTTCCTCTCATCCACGGTTTCCAAAAGATCTGCTCAGTGTGTATGAAGAGAGGAATGACATTATGGACTGGCTGAATGCGTTTGAGTATGCATGCGAGGTCCAGAAAGTTGACAGTGCTGATAAGATTGCGTGGTTGCTCAATAGACTGCCCCATTCTGGCTGTAGTGCCATTATGGAAATGTCGAAGGCTGAGCGGGCTGATTTCGCAATGTTAAAGCAGACTCTCATTTTAAAGTTTGGGAAGACTCCGGCCCAATATTTAAAGCGTTTTCGAGAGTATAAGAAAAAGGAAGGTGGTACTTGGGTATCTTATGTCGCTGAATCTTTGAAAAACTTAACTGGCTGGGTTGAAGGTTATAAGGTTTCTACCTTCGACGGCATGATCAATCTGGTCATGCTGGAACACATTTTTGCTTCTTCTTCCCCGGAGCTTAAGCAGCATTTGGCCGATTCGAAGGAGATAGATCCTAAGAATCTGGCCATTGCAGCAGACTTATGGGTGTCACATCGAGTGTCCCATAAGGACAAAACTCATCCTGGTAAGCAGGAGGAGGGGAAAAAGTCCAAAGATATGGAGGGTGGGGAATCTGCTAAATCTTCTTCCCAAAAGGGCCACAAAAAGAAAAACAAGGGTAAGACACAAGAGAACTCACAGGGTAGTGGAGGTGCGCCTCCGAAACAGAACTCTGGTTACAATAAGCCTCCCTACGTAAACAGACCCACTGGGGCTTGTTTTTCTTGTGGAGCAACTGACCATGTGAAGGGGGATCCCCGGTGTAAGGTTAGACCTTTGGGGGTCCACTCCGCTAATCTGGCCTTCTCCTCCTACGAGGAAGAAGAGATTACAGGAGCATCCTTCTCCTCGGACTCATTTCCCAGCGGAATAGAGGCCGAGGTAGTTTTAGTGTCCCTGGGTTCCTGGGAGCCTAAAGTCGCTGAGGCTTATGCTAGGATTCCGGATAATACCAAGCACTACTTTAAAGACAGTGTGCTGATCAATGGAGTGGATACTCCAGCTCTTAGGGATAGTGGGTGCAGTCGAACTGTAGTGGATTCTACCTTGGTAGACTCAGAGGAAGTTGCCAGAGCTACTCTGATGCCCACTAAGTTGGCTGACGGCCCCCTCCGTATGTTTCCCGTGATCCCTGTTAATCTAACTTTAAATGGTACAGCTGTCAGGATTCCAGTGAGCATTCAGAGAAACGTCCCGGGAAAGGTCTTACTAGGTAATGATCTCAGAGCTTTAGGGCTCGTAGGAGACACTGCCGAACGACCCTACACACGGTCTCAAGCACGGGCGGCATTGGCCAAGTCCAATACGCCGCCCCAGCCGAAGGGGCAACCCAAGGCGAAAGGAGTCTACAAGTCAAGACGGGGGAAAGAGAATATTCCCCCGAGCTCGCCTACCACTGAGGTGGAGGGAGTTGGTCAATCGCCCGAGCCTGACGAGGAGGTGGCGATGCCTGAAGTATTCGACCCCAACGATCATCCTGAACTAAAAGACTTGTTAGTTGAAGGAGGTCCTGATAGGGACGAATTCAGTAAAGGCCAACGTGAGTGCCCATCTCTGGAAGGCCTAAGGAGACAGGCCTGCTCCCAGCTTGAGGGTGAACCTCCTGGGTTGCAAAGGATTTACCAGGAAGGTGGACTCCTGTATAGTGAGCCCACAGAGTCTACAGAAGGAGACCATAGGAGGTTGGTGGTTTCCCTTGCTGTTAGGCCCTTCCTCCTGCAGTTGGCGCATGTCGTTCACCTTGCTGGTCACCTTGGTATGAGGAGGACCACGCAAAGGTTATCCATGCACTTCTACTGGCCCAAGATGGGGGAGCAAGTAGAAAGTCACTGCAGGAGTTGTGCCGCCTGCCAGTTGTCTGGTAAGGTTGGCGCGACAATCCAAGCTCCGTTGGTACCGCTCCCAGTTGTGGGGGTACCATTTGAAAGGGTAGGGATCGACATGGTTGGTCCCCTTGACCCGCAAACATCCTCAGGCAATAGGTTTATCCTGGTGCTGGTCGACCATGCAACCAGGTATCCTGAGGCCGTCCCATTTACAACTGTAACTGCCAAGCCAGTTGCAGAAGCTTTACTCGGCATGTTTACTAGGGTTGGCTTCCCTAAAGAAGTTGTGTCGGATCATGGCAGCAACTTTATGTCGAAGTATAGGCAGGCTATGTGGAAAGAATGTGGGGTCACCTACAGGTTCTCTTCTGCATACCGCCCCCAGACCGATGGTCTGGGGGGGCGTTTCAACAGGACGCTAACGAGCATGATTGGGGCTCTGGAGGAGCCTCAGAGAAGAAAATGGGATCTTCTTGTTTCATGCTTACTGTTTGCCTACCGAGAGGTACCACAGGAGGGTGTTGGCTTCAGCCCCTTCGAACTTCTGTTCGGTCATCCCGTACGGGGACCCTTAGCCATCGTCAAGGAGGGATGGGAGATGCCCACTCCCCCTGTTACTACCAATGTAGTTGATTATGTGCTAGGGCTCAGAAAACGGATGGTACTTCTGATGGGCTTGGCTAGTGCTAAATTGAAGGCAGGGCAAGCGCTGGTGAAACATTGGTACGACCAGAAATCTTCCCTCATCAACTTTACACATGGCCAGCAAGTCCTGATCGTGAATCCCATAAGGCCTCGAGCTTTACGGGACAAATGGTCAGGCCCTTACCCAGTGGTGGAGCCCCTGGGTGAGGTTAACTATTCAGTGGACCTTGGAAGGCCTGGACAGGCTCTAAAAGTGTTTCACGTGAATGGGCTGAAGGCTTTCGTCCCAAGCGTCGAAATCGCAGCACTGCTATTGGCTTCAGACTTTGAGGAAGAGGAGTCTGAACCTCTCCCCGACCTGTTCCCAAGCAGTCCTTCAGTTAGCTCTTTTGAGGGTGTCCGAGTGGCCCCTCACCAAAATGGACAAGGCTCAGTGGTTTACCTTGGACATGAAGTAGGTGGAGGGAGGAGACAGCCTCTACTCAGTCAGGTACAAGCAGTACAAGACTGGCCTACCCCCACTACGCAAACCCAAGTGAGAGCCTTTTTAGGACTCACAGGGTTTTACCGCACTTTTGTGGCAGACTATGGCACCATAGCTGCTCCTCTGACTGCCCTCACAACTCCGAAGAAACCCAAGAAGGTAACTTGGACTGACGAGTGTGAGAAGGCCTTCAATGGCTTAAAAGACTCCTTGTGCCAGGCCCCTGTGCTCAGGGCCCCTGATTATCACAGACCTTTTATCGTGCAGACGGATGCCTCTGACACTGGGATAGGAGCTGTACTATCACAAGTAGATGAGAAGGGTAAGGAACACCCTATCGGTTTTATTAGTCGCCAGCTTAAGGACAGAGAGCTCAGGTGGTCCACGGTAGAGAAAGAATGTTTCTCTGTTGTGTGGGCCCTAAGGAAGCTGAGGCCCTACCTCTATGGGACCCACTTCACTGTGCAGACTGACCATAAGCCGTTAAAGTGGCTAATGAACATGAAGGGGGAGAATCCAAAGTTGCTTAGGTGGTCCATAAGTCTTCAAGGCTTCGACTTCACTATTGAGCATAGACCAGGTGTCCAACATAACAATGCTGATGGGTTGTCCAGAATGTTTAACCGACCTGAACAAGAGACTCATCCAGGGGTGGATTAGTTCCCCCTGTCCATAGTCTGGGAGGGGCGAGTGTTAGGAAAGATTTCGTAATTGTAGGGAATTTTCCTTCCATGTGGCAACCCCTAAACTTTTTGCTATTGTTTTTAACCTTGTTCTTGACTTTGCCAGAGAAGTACAGCCTTCTGCCGCACTTCTCTGGGCTTTCGCTCCTTTCTTACGGGGAAACTGACATGCCCTTAAAACAGTCAGTACCGGGGAACGTGGTTTCCCCTAGTTTCTTTTATCGTGTCGCAGCTTTAGTGCAACACGACACAAGAGGGCACTGTAAGCTAAGTTACAGCTCTCTTGGGTCTCTAGCCTTCCACAGGCCCTAGATACTCTTATAGGATGGTATTTGATCGGTGCAAGTCATTCAGGGACTGGAATGGTGGCAGCGATCGTTTTGTTTATTTTGAGCTCCTTTTGGCGTTCTGAGCACGTTTTTGCACTGAACTCAAAATGGTGGCCTGGCTCCCAAAATGGCCAGGCCGCGAGGCTCCTTTGTCCTGTCCACTGTCCGTCTTGCTCCCTTCACCTTCCCCAGGTCCGGCGACCCGGGGCCTTCCTTATTTGGGCATGTACTTTCCCGCGAAACGTGGTTGCTTTCGCGGGCTTCTACATGTCGTTTGTGTGCCTCCAGGGTGTGGGCTGGGATGTCTGGTCCCAATACACATCCTGGGTGCCAGAGAGTCTAGGGTGGTGTGAATGCCTGGGACCACCGTGGTCCGTGATTGGTCCACGTATGGTATGTGTTTTGATGAGCGGATCTCCCATTGGCTCCCCTCCGTTTTGGCGCGAAGGGAACCGTGGATAAGAGGGGGCTGGAAACACCACTACCATGTCGATCTCCTGAGTTCTCACGAACGAAGGAATACAGGAGCCAAGTATCCTGCAACTACGAGGCTGGACCGAGGAATCGCTGGTGACCCGCTGAAGGAATCCTCCTTTGCACTGCTGTCGTCCGGAGAGCCCCTGTCCTCCTTTGATCGAACCAGAAGGCCTGTACTGGTGCTTCGACCTTTGGAATAGCAGGAACAGCTATTCCCGGCATCTTCAACCATCTCCTGCCAAGTAAGCCTTCGGAAGCGTCTCTGGGCCATCCAGTTGACTGACCAGCTTACCAAGGGGTTTGGCTCTGCAACCGCCGCGAGGTTGTGTCGTATTGCGAGTCCTTGTCACTCTCCCACGCTTCATACGCTTGGCGTCCCCAGGTCTGGAGGGAGGAGTGTTCATTTGGCTCGAATACGCACGGCCGCTCCGTTGTCCTGTGCGGCAACAAAACTGTGCTGGTTTCGTCGATTGGGACGTCTTTTTGCTCTACACGACCACAAGGCGTTCCCTGCTCTTCTGAACCTGCCAGCTGCTGAATCTATCGTGGAGAAGCCTGGGTCTGCTTGCTTCGGGGACCGGTGAGTAGTATATCTAGGATCTGGTCGCCCTCCTGCAGTATCCCATTGCTTTTCCCTGCTGTGTAAAAACAGCACCCTTTTGCCGCGCTCGCGCTCTGCTTCTGCCCGCTGTGGAGGCTGCGCTTGAGCTGCGGAACCTGTTCTTCTTCTGCTGTGCACTAACCCGAACTGCCCGACTTCCTCCGAAGAGCTTCCCCTTGTGCCCGTCGGCACCGGCGTGGCAGGTACTTTGAGCGCAAGGCTCCACTCTTCGTAGGGCTCGGACTTCCATCTAGTTAGGTGCCTATGAAGGCGAACTGAGTCGAAAGCATTATCGCACTGCCTGTTTTCCTTCCCTTTCAGGTGGACTACATATTTCGTGCTTTAAACGCTTGCGACTGTGTATTTGTATATATATTGTGTTGATTTGGTATGTGTTGGCTTAATACTGTGTTATTGTGATTTTCTCGCTACGGTCGTTGTTTTAAAGGCCTTAAAATAAATGTGTTTATATTTTTGATATAACACCTGTTTGGAGTAGTTTGTAAGCGCTCTTGCTTTGTGTGCTCACTGCGGGCTTTCAGTCACCCTCACCCCTCTTGAGACCTAGTCTTGACCGCCGCGATCGCTACCTTGATTGGTCTGGCTTGTCCAGAGGTTACCCTGTTCCAAGTAATTAGGTTGGCCTTCTGAACTTCTGCGCCACCAGGACAGAGTTCAGAAATCCGTCTTAACAGGCCCCGGGTCGCCGGACCTGGGGAAGGTGACGGGAGCAAGACGGACAGTGGACAGGACAAAGGAGCCTCGCGGCCTGGCCATTTTGGGAGCCAGGCCACCATTTTGGGTTCAGTGCAAAAACGTGCTCAGAACGCCAAAAGGAGCTCAAAATAAACAAAACGATCGCTGCCACCATTCCAGTCCCTGAATGACTTGCACCGATCAAATACCATCCTAAAAGAGTATCTAGGGCCTGTAGAAGGCTAGAGACCCAAGAGAGCTGTAACTTAGCTTACAGTGCCCTCTTGTGTCGTGTTGCACTAAAGCTGCGACACGATAAAAGAAACTACGGGAAACCACGTTCCCCGGTACTGACTGTCTTAAGGGCATGTCAGTTTCCCCGTAAGAAAGGAGCGAAAGCCCAGAGAAGTGCGGCAGAAGGCTGTACTTCTCTGGCAAAGTCAAGAACAAGGTTAAAAACAATAGCAAAAAGTTTAGGGGTTGCCACATGGAAGGAAAATTCCCTACAATTACGAAATCTTTCCTAACACTCGCCCCTCCCAGACTATGGACAGGGGGAACTAATCCACCCCTGGATGAGTCTCTTGTTCAGGTCGGTTAAACATTCTGGACAACCCATCAGCATTGCTATGTTGGACACCTGGTCTATGCTCAATAGTGAAGTCGAAGCCTTGAAGACTTATGGACCACCTAAGCAACTTTGGATTCTCCCCCTTCATGTTCATTAGCCACTTTAACGGCTTATGGTCAGTCTGCACAGTGAAGTGGGTCCCATAGAGGTAGGGCCTCAGCTTCCTTAGGGCCCACACAACAGAGAAACATTCTTTCTCTACCGTGGACCATCTGAGCTCTCTGTCCTTAAGCTGGCGACTAATAAAACTGATAGGGTGTTCCTTACCCTTCTCATCTACTTGTGATAGTACAGCTCCTATCCCAGTGTCAGAGGCATCCGTCTGCACGATAAAAGGTCTTTGATAATCAGGGGCCCTAAGCACAGGGGCCTGGCACAAGGAGTCTTTTAAGCCATCGAAGGCCTTCTCACACTCGTCGGTCCAAGTTACCTTCTTGGGTTTCTTTGGAGTTGTGAGGGCAGTCAGAGGAGCAGCTATGGTGCCATAGTCTGCCACAAAATTGCGGTAATACCCCGTGAGTCCTAAAAAGGCTCTCACTTGGGTTTGCGTAGTGGGGGTAGGCCAGTCTTGTACTACTTGTACCTGACTGAGTAGAGGCTGTCTCCTCCCTCCACCTACTTCATGTCCAAGGTAAACCACTGAGCCTTGTCCATTTTGCTGAGGGGCCACTCGGACACCCTCAAAAGAGCTTTCTGAAGGACTGCTTTTGAACAGGTCGGGGAGAGGTTCAGACTCCTCTTCCTCAACGTCTGAAGCCAATAGCAGTGCTGCGATTTCGCCGCTTGGGACGAAAGCCTTCAGCCTATTCACGTGAAACACTTTTGGAGCCTGTCCAGGCCTTCCAAGGTCCACTGAATAGTTAACCTCACCCAGGGGCTCCACCACTGGGCAAGGGCCTGACCATTTGTCCTGTAAAGCTCGAGGCCTTATGAGATTCATGATCAGGACTTGCTGACCAAGTGTAAAGTTGATGAGGGAAGCTTTCTGGTCGTACCGATGTTTCACCAGCGCTTGCCCTGCCTTCAATTTATCACTAGCCAAGCCCACCAGAAGTACCATCCGTTTTCTGAGCCCTAGCACATAATCAACTACATTGGTAGTAACAGGGGGAGTGGGCATCTCCCATCCCTCTTTGACGATGGCTAAGGGTCCCCGTACGGGATGACCGAACAGAAGTTCGAAGGGGCTGAAGCCAACACCCTCCTGTGGTACCTCTCGGTAGGCAAACAGTAAGCATGAAACAAGAAGATCCCATTCTCTTCTCTGAGGCTCCTCCAGAGCCCCAATCATGCTCGTTAACGTCCTGTTGAAACGCCCCCCCAGACCATCGGTCTGGGGGCGGTATGCAGAAGAGAACCTGTAGGTGACCCCACATTCTTTCCACATAGCCTGCCTATACTTCGACATAAAGTTGCTGCCATGATCCGACACAACTTCTTTAGGGAAGCCAACCCTAGTAAATCTGCCGAGTAAAGCTTCTGCAACTGACTTGGCAGTTACAGTTTTCAATGGGATGGCCTCAGGATACCTGGTTGCATGGTCGACCAGCACCAGGATAAACCTATTGCCTGAGGATGTTTGCGGGTCAAGGGTACCAACCATGTCGATCCCTACCCTTTCAAATGGTACCCCCACAACTGGGAGCGGTACCAACGGAGCTTGGATTGTCGCGCCAACCTTACCAGACAACTGGCAGGCGGCACAACTCCTGCAGTGACTTTCTACTTGCTCCCCCATCTTGGGCCAGTAGAAGTGCATGGATAACCTTTGCTTGGTCCTCCTCATACCAAGGTGACCAGCAAGGGGAACGACATGCGCCAACTGCAGGAGGAAGGGCCTAACAGCAAGGGGAACCACCAACCTCCTATGGTCTCCTCCTGTAGACTCTGTGGGCTCACTATACAGGAGTCCACCTTCCTGGTAAATCCTATGCATCCCAGGAGGTTCACCCTCAAGCTGGGAGCAGGCCTGTCTCCTTAGGCCTTCCAGAGATGGGCACTCACGTTGGCCTTTACTGAATTCGTCCCTATCAGGACCTCCTTCAACTAACAAGTCTTTTAGTTCAGGATGATCGTTGGGGTCGAATATTTCAGGCATCGCCACCTCTTCGTCAGGCCCGGGCGATTGACCAACTTCCTCCACCGCAGTGGTAGGCGAGCTCGGGGGAATATTCTCTTTCCCTCGTTTTGACTTGTAGACTCCTTTCGCCTTGGGTTTCCCCTTTGGCTGGGGCGGCGTATTGGACTTGGCCAATGCTGCCCGTGCTTGAGACCGTGTGTAGGGTCTTTCGGCAGTGTCTCCTACGAGCCCTAAAGCTCTGAGATCATTACCCAACAAGACCTTTCCCGGGACGTTTCTCTGAATGCTCACTGGAATCCTGACTGCTGTACCATTTAAAGTAAGATTTACAGGGATCACGGGAAACATACGGAGGGGGCCGTCAGCCAACTTAGTGGGCATCAGAGTCGCTCTGGCAACTTCCTCTGAGTCTACCAAGGTAGAATCCACTACAGTGCGACTGCACCCACTATCCCTAAGAGCTGGAGTATCCACTCCATTGATCAGCACACTGTCTTTAAAGTAGTGCTTGGTATTATCCGGAATCCTAGCATAAGCCTCTGCGACTTTAGGCTCCCAGGAACCCAGGGACACTAAAACTACCTCAGCCTCTATTCCGCTGGGAAATGAGTCTGAGGAGAAGGATGCTCCTGTAATCTCTTCTTCCTCGTAGGAGGAGAAGGCCAGATTAGCGGAGTGGACCCCCAAAGGTCTAACCTTACACCGGGGATCCCCCTTCACATGGTCAGTTGCTCCACAAGAAAAACAAGCCCCAGTGGGTCTGTTTACGTAGGGAGGCTTATTGTAACCAGAGTTCTGTTTCGGAGGCGAACCTCCACTACCCTGTGAGTTCTCTTGTGTCGTACCCTTGTTTTTCTTTTTGTGGCCCTTATGGGAAGGAGATATAGCAGATTCCCCACCCTCCATATCTTTGGACTTTTTCCCTTCCTCCTGCTTACCAGGATGAGTTTTGTCCTTATGGGACACTCGATGTGACACCCATAAGTCTGCTGCAATGGCCAGCTTCTTAGGATCTATCTCCTTCGAATCGGCCAAATGCTGCTTAAGCTCCGGGGAAGAAGAAGCAAAAATATGTTCCAGCATGACAAGATTTATCATGCCGTCGAAGGTAGAAACCTTATAGCCTTCGACCCAGCCAGTTAAGTTTTTCAAAGATTCAGCGACATAAGATACCCAAGTACCACCTTCCTTTTTCTTATACTCTCGAAAACGCTTTAAATATTGGGCCGGAGTCTTCCCAAACTTTAAAATGAGAGTTTGCTTTAACATTGCGAAATCAGCCCGCTCAGCCTTCGACATTTCCATAATGGCACTACAGCCAGAATGGGGCAGTCTTCTGAGCAACCACGCAATCTTATCAGCACTGTCAACTTTTTGAACCTCGCATGCATACTCAAACGCATTCAGCCAGTCCATAATGTCATTCCTTTCTTCATACACACTGAGCAGATCTTTTGGAAACCGTGGATGAGAGGAAGCCCCAGAACCATGTCCAGGACCCTTGGATCCATTTGCAACCTGAAGCTTGGCCAGTTCCAACTGGTGATCCCTGTCTTTTTGTTTTTCTGCCTGTTCGATTTTTAGTTTGGCTATGCTGAATTCAAGCTCCTGCTGCCTAAGCCGCAGCTCTTGCTTCTTGAATTCAAGCATAGCCTCCCCATCAACACTGGCAGAGGAAACATTAGACAGCTCGTCCTCCCTGTCCTCGTGGTCACGGTGGAACAGTGCGGCAGCAGAACCGTCGGTTCTACCAGTGAGAGCAGCCCCACCACCTTCCGCACTGTCCTCAGAAGTAATAGCGTCAAGCTGCGCTTCTTGCCACGCCACGATTCTTTGGATCATTTCCAATTTAGTGCCTTGAGAGGAAACACCTCTCTCCGCACACATCTTTTTCAGCGTTTCTGATTTGGAAGCATTCAAAGTTAACAACGTACTTGTTTCCATACTGTTTGATAGGACTATGGCCTTTTTAAAGTTATACTATAACAATTCACTACGTGTACTGTTTGGAATAACCTGAAATGCCTTAGTTCGAGCGCAACACTGGATACCTTCAGTCGTATCCCACCGCTGTACACCAATTTGTTAAGACGGATTTCTGAACTCTGTCCTGGTGGCGCAGAAGTTCAGAAGGCCAACCTAATTACTTGGAACAGGGTAACCTCTGGACAAGCCAGACCAATCAAGGTAGCGATCGCGGCGGTCAAGACTAGGTCTCAAGAGGGGTGAGGGTGACTGAAAGCCCGCAATGAGCACACAAAGCAAGAGCGCTTACAAACTACTCCAAACAGGTGTTATATCAAAAATATAAACACATTTATTTTAAGGCCTTTAAAACAACGACCGTAGCGAGAAAATCACAATATCACAATATTAAACCAACACATACCATATCAACACAATATATATACAAATACACAGTCGCAAGCGTTTAAAGCACGAAATATGTAGTCCACCTGCCAGGGAAGGAAAACAGGCAGTGCGATAATGCTTTCGACTCAGTTCGCCTTCATAGGCACCTAACTAGATGGAAGTCCGAGCCCTACGAAGAGTGGAGCCTTGCGCTCAAAGTACCTGCCACGCCGGTGCCGACGGGCACAAGGGGAAGCTCTTCGGAGGAAGTCAGGCAGTTCGGGTTAGTGCACAGCAGAAGAAGAACAGGTTCCGCAACTCAAGCGCAGCCTCCACAGCGGGCAGAAGCAGAGCGCGAGCGCGGCAAAAGGGTGCTGTTTTTACACAGCAGGGAAAAGCAATGGGATACTGCAGGAGGGCGACCAGATCCTAGATATACTACTCACCGGTCCCCGAAGCAAGCAGACCCAGGCTTCTCCACGATAGTTTCAGCAGCTGGCAGGTTCAGAAGAGAAGGGAACGCTTTGTAGTCGTGTAGAGCAAAAAGACGTCCCAATCGACGAAACCGGCACAGTTTTGTTGCCGCACAGGACAACGGAGCGGCCGTGTGTATTCGAGCCAAATGAACCCTCCTCCCTTCAGACCTGGGGACGCCAAGCGTACGAAGCGTGGGAGAGGGACAAGGACTCGCAATACAACACAACCTGGCGGCGGTTGCAGAGCCAAACTCCTTTGTAAGCTGGTCAGTCAACTGGATGGCCCAGAGACGCTTCTGAAGGCTTACTTGGCAGGAGATGGTTGAAGATGCCGGGAATAGCTGTTCCTGCTATTCCAAAGGTCGAAGCACCAGTACAGGCCTTCTGGTTCGATCAAAGGAGGACAGGGGCTCTCCGGACGACAGCAGTGCAAAGGAGGATTCCTTCAGCGGGTCACCAGCGATTCCTCGGTCCAGCCTCGTAGTTGCAGGATACTTGGCTCCTGTATTCCTTCGTTCGTGAGAACTCAGGAGATCGACATGGTAGTGGTGTTTCCAGCCCCCTCTTATCCACGGTTCCCTTCGCGCCAAAACGGAGGGGAGCCAATGGGAGATCCGCTCATCAAAACACATACCATACGTGGACCAATCACGGACCACGGTGGTCCCAGGCATTCACACCACCCTAGACTCTCTGGCACCCAGGATGTGTATTGGGACCAGACATCCCAGCCCACACCCTGGAGGCACACAAACGACATGTAGAAGCCCGCGAAAGCAACCACGTTTCGCGGGAAAGTACATGCCCAAATAAGGAAGGCCCCGGGTCGCCGGACCTGGGGAAGGTGACGGGAGCAAGACGGACAGTGGACAGGACAAAGGAGCCTCGCGGCCTGGCCATTTTGGGAGCCAGGCCACCATTTTGGGTTCAGTGCAAAAACGTGCTCAGAACGCCAAAAGGAGCTCAAAATAAACAAAACGATCGCTGCCACCATTCCAGTCCCTGAATGACTTGCACCGATCAAATACCATCCTAAAAGAGTATCTAGGGCCTGTAGAAGGCTAGAGACCCAAGAGAGCTGTAACTTAGCTTACAGTGCCCTCTTGTGTCGTGTTGCACTAAAGCTGCGACACGATAAAAGAAACTACGGGAAACCACGTTCCCCGGTACTGACTGTCTTAAGGGCATGTCAGTTTCCCCGTAAGAAAGGAGCGAAAGCCCAGAGAAGTGCGGCAGAAGGCTGTACTTCTCTGGCAAAGTCAAGAACAAGGTTAAAAACAATAGCAAAAAGTTTAGGGGTTGCCACATGGAAGGAAAATTCCCTACAATTACGAAATCTTTCCTAACACTCGCCCCTCCCAGACTATGGACAGGGGGAACTAATCCACCCCTGGATGAGTCTCTTGTTCAGGTCGGTTAAACATTCTGGACAACCCATCAGCATTGCTATGTTGGACACCTGGTCTATGCTCAATAGTGAAGTCGAAGCCTTGAAGACTTATGGACCACCTAAGCAACTTTGGATTCTCCCCCTTCATGTTCATTAGCCACTTTAACGGCTTATGGTCAGTCTGCACAGTGAAGTGGGTCCCATAGAGGTAGGGCCTCAGCTTCCTTAGGGCCCACACAACAGAGAAACATTCTTTCTCTACCGTGGACCATCTGAGCTCTCTGTCCTTAAGCTGGCGACTAATAAAACTGATAGGGTGTTCCTTACCCTTCTCATCTACTTGTGATAGTACAGCTCCTATCCCAGTGTCAGAGGCATCCGTCTGCACGATAAAAGGTCTTTGATAATCAGGGGCCCTAAGCACAGGGGCCTGGCACAAGGAGTCTTTTAAGCCATCGAAGGCCTTCTCACACTCGTCGGTCCAAGTTACCTTCTTGGGTTTCTTTGGAGTTGTGAGGGCAGTCAGAGGAGCAGCTATGGTGCCATAGTCTGCCACAAAATTGCGGTAATACCCCGTGAGTCCTAAAAAGGCTCTCACTTGGGTTTGCGTAGTGGGGGTAGGCCAGTCTTGTACTACTTGTACCTGACTGAGTAGAGGCTGTCTCCTCCCTCCACCTACTTCATGTCCAAGGTAAACCACTGAGCCTTGTCCATTTTGCTGAGGGGCCACTCGGACACCCTCAAAAGAGCTTTCTGAAGGACTGCTTTTGAACAGGTCGGGGAGAGGTTCAGACTCCTCTTCCTCAACGTCTGAAGCCAATAGCAGTGCTGCGATTTCGCCGCTTGGGACGAAAGCCTTCAGCCTATTCACGTGAAACACTTTTGGAGCCTGTCCAGGCCTTCCAAGGTCCACTGAATAGTTAACCTCACCCAGGGGCTCCACCACTGGGCAAGGGCCTGACCATTTGTCCTGTAAAGCTCGAGGCCTTATGAGATTCATGATCAGGACTTGCTGACCAAGTGTAAAGTTGCTGAGGGAAGCTTTCTGGTCGTACCGATGTTTCACCAGCGCTTGCCCTGCCTTCAATTTATCACTAGCCAAGCCCACCAGAAGTACCATCCGTTTTCTGAGCCCTAGCACATAATCAACTACATTGGTAGTAACAGGGGGAGTGGGCATCTCCCATCCCTCTTTGACGATGGCTAAGGGTCCCCGTACGGGATGACCGAACAGAAGTTCGAAGGGGCTGAAGCCAACACCCTCCTGTGGTACCTCTCGGTAGGCAAACAGTAAGCATGAAACAAGAAGATCCCATTCTCTTCTCTGAGGCTCCTCCAGAGCCCCAATCATGCTCGTTAACGTCCTGTTGAAACGCCCCCCCAGACCATCGGTCTGGGGGCGGTATGCAGAAGAGAACCTGTAGGTGACCCCACATTCTTTCCACATAGCCTGCCTATACTTCGACATAAAGTTGCTGCCATGATCCGACACAACTTCTTTAGGGAAGCCAACCCTAGTAAATCTGCCGAGTAAAGCTTCTGCAACTGACTTGGCAGTTACAGTTTTCAATGGGATGGCCTCAGGATACCTGGTTGCATGGTCGACCAGCACCAGGATAAACCTATTGCCTGAGGATGTTTGCGGGTCAAGGGTACCAACCATGTCGATCCCTACCCTTTCAAATGGTACCCCCACAACTGGGAGCGGTACCAACGGAGCTTGGATTGTCGCGCCAACCTTACCAGACAACTGGCAGGCGGCACAACTCCTGCAGTGACTTTCTACTTGCTCCCCCATCTTGGGCCAGTAGAAGTGCATGGATAACCTTTGCTTGGTCCTCCTCATACCAAGGTGACCAGCAAGGGGAACGACATGCGCCAACTGCAGGAGGAAGGGCCTAACAGCAAGGGGAACCACCAACCTCCTATGGTCTCCTCCTGTAGACTCTGTGGGCTCACTATACAGGAGTCCACCTTCCTGGTAAATCCTATGCATCCCAGGAGGTTCACCCTCAAGCTGGGAGCAGGCCTGTCTCCTTAGGCCTTCCAGAGATGGGCACTCACGTTGGCCTTTACTGAATTCGTCCCTATCAGGACCTCCTTCAACTAACAAGTCTTTTAGTTCAGGATGATCGTTGGGGTCGAATATTTCAGGCATCGCCACCTCTTCGTCAGGCCCGGGCGATTGACCAACTTCCTCCACCGCAGTGGTAGGCGAGCTCGGGGGAATATTCTCTTTCCCTCGTTTTGACTTGTAGACTCCTTTCGCCTTGGGTTTCCCCTTTGGCTGGGGCGGCGTATTGGACTTGGCCAATGCTGCCCGTGCTTGAGACCGTGTGTAGGGTCTTTCGGCAGTGTCTCCTACGAGCCCTAAAGCTCTGAGATCATTACCCAACAAGACCTTTCCCGGGACGTTTCTCTGAATGCTCACTGGAATCCTGACTGCTGTACCATTTAAAGTAAGATTTACAGGGATCACGGGAAACATACGGAGGGGGCCGTCAGCCAACTTAGTGGGCATCAGAGTCGCTCTGGCAACTTCCTCTGAGTCTACCAAGGTAGAATCCACTACAGTGCGACTGCACCCACTATCCCTAAGAGCTGGAGTATCCACTCCATTGATCAGCACACTGTCTTTAAAGTAGTGCTTGGTATTATCCGGAATCCTAGCATAAGCCTCTGCGACTTTAGGCTCCCAGGAACCCAGGGACACTAAAACTACCTCAGCCTCTATTCCGCTGGGAAATGAGTCTGAGGAGAAGGATGCTCCTGTAATCTCTTCTTCCTCGTAGGAGGAGAAGGCCAGATTAGCGGAGTGGACCCCCAAAGGTCTAACCTTACACCGGGGATCCCCCTTCACATGGTCAGTTGCTCCACAAGAAAAACAAGCCCCAGTGGGTCTGTTTACGTAGGGAGGCTTATTGTAACCAGAGTTCTGTTTCGGAGGCGAACCTCCACTACCCTGTGAGTTCTCTTGTGTCGTACCCTTGTTTTTCTTTTTGTGGCCCTTATGGGAAGGAGATATAGCAGATTCCCCACCCTCCATATCTTTGGACTTTTTCCCTTCCTCCTGCTTACCAGGATGAGTTTTGTCCTTATGGGACACTCGATGTGACACCCATAAGTCTGCTGCAATGGCCAGCTTCTTAGGATCTATCTCCTTCGAATCGGCCAAATGCTGCTTAAGCTCCGGGGAAGAAGAAGCAAAAATATGTTCCAGCATGACAAGATTTATCATGCCGTCGAAGGTAGAAACCTTATAGCCTTCGACCCAGCCAGTTAAGTTTTTCAAAGATTCAGCGACATAAGATACCCAAGTACCACCTTCCTTTTTCTTATACTCTCGAAAACGCTTTAAATATTGGGCCGGAGTCTTCCCAAACTTTAAAATGAGAGTTTGCTTTAACATTGCGAAATCAGCCCGCTCAGCCTTCGACATTTCCATAATGGCACTACAGCCAGAATGGGGCAGTCTTCTGAGCAACCACGCAATCTTATCAGCACTGTCAACTTTTTGAACCTCGCATGCATACTCAAACGCATTCAGCCAGTCCATAATGTCATTCCTTTCTTCATACACACTGAGCAGATCTTTTGGAAACCGTGGATGAGAGGAAGCCCCAGAACCATGTCCAGGACCCTTGGATCCATTTGCAACCTGAAGCTTGGCCAGTTCCAACTGGTGATCCCTGTCTTTTTGTTTTTCTGCCTGTTCGATTTTTAGTTTGGCTATGCTGAATTCAAGCTCCTGCTGCCTAAGCCGCAGCTCTTGCTTCTTGAATTCAAGCATAGCCTCCCCATCAACACTGGCAGAGGAAACATTAGACAGCTCGTCCTCCCTGTCCTCGTGGTCACGGTGGAACAGTGCGGCAGCAGAACCGTCGGTTCTACCAGTGAGAGCAGCCCCACCACCTTCCGCACTGTCCTCAGAAGTAATAGCGTCAAGCTGCGCTTCTTGCCACGCCACGATTCTTTGGATCATTTCCAATTTAGTGCCTTGAGAGGAAACACCTCTCTCCGCACACATCTTTTTCAGCGTTTCTGATTTGGAAGCATTCAAAGTTAACAACGTACTTGTTTCCATACTGTTTGATAGGACTATGGCCTTTTTAAAGTTATACTATAACAATTCACTACGTGTACTGTTTGGAATAACCTGAAATGCCTTAGTTCGAGCGCAACACTGGATACCTTCAGTCGTATCCCACCGCTGTACACCAATTTGTTAAGACGGATTTCTGAACTCTGTCCTGGTGGCGCAGAAGTTCAGAAGGCCAACCTAATTACTTGGAACAGGGTAACCTCTGGACAAGCCAGACCAATCAAGGTAGCGATCGCGGCGGTCAAGACTAGGTCTCAAGAGGGGTGAGGGTGACTGAAAGCCCGCAATGAGCACACAAAGCAAGAGCGCTTACAAACTACTCCAAACAGGTGTTATATCAAAAATATAAACACATTTATTTTAAGGCCTTTAAAACAACGACCGTAGCGAGAAAATCACAATATCACAATATTAAACCAACACATACCATATCAACACAATATATATACAAATACACAGTCGCAAGCGTTTAAAGCACGAAATATGTAGTCCACCTGCCAGGGAAGGAAAACAGGCAGTGCGATAATGCTTTCGACTCAGTTCGCCTTCATAGGCACCTAACTAGATGGAAGTCCGAGCCCTACGAAGAGTGGAGCCTTGCGCTCAAAGTACCTGCCACGCCGGTGCCGACGGGCACAAGGGGAAGCTCTTCGGAGGAAGTCAGGCAGTTCGGGTTAGTGCACAGCAGAAGAAGAACAGGTTCCGCAACTCAAGCGCAGCCTCCACAGCGGGCAGAAGCAGAGCGCGAGCGCGGCAAAAGGGTGCTGTTTTTACACAGCAGGGAAAAGCAATGGGATACTGCAGGAGGGCGACCAGATCCTAGATATACTACTCACCGGTCCCCGAAGCAAGCAGACCCAGGCTTCTCCACGATAGTTTCAGCAGCTGGCAGGTTCAGAAGAGAAGGGAACGCTTTGTAGTCGTGTAGAGCAAAAAGACGTCCCAATCGACGAAACCGGCACAGTTTTGTTGCCGCACAGGACAACGGAGCGGCCGTGTGTATTCGAGCCAAATGAACCCTCCTCCCTTCAGACCTGGGGACGCCAAGCGTACGAAGCGTGGGAGAGGGACAAGGACTCGCAATACAACACAACCTGGCGGCGGTTGCAGAGCCAAACTCCTTTGTAAGCTGGTCAGTCAACTGGATGGCCCAGAGACGCTTCCGAAGGCTTACTTGGCAGGAGATGGTTGAAGATGCCGGGAATAGCTGTTCCTGCTATTCCAAAGGTCGAAGCACCAGTACAAGCCTTCTGGTTCGATCAAAGGAGGACAGGGGCTCTCCGGACGACAGCAGTGCAAAGGAGGATTCCTTCAGCGGGTCACCAGCGATTCCTCGGTCCAGCCTCGTAGTTGCAGGATACTTGGCTCCTGTATTCCTTCGTTCGTGAGAACTCAGGAGATCGACATGGTAGTGGTGTTTCCAGCCCCCTCTTATCCACGGTTCCCTTCGCGCCAAAACGGAGGGGAGCCAATGGGAGATCCGCTCATCAAAACACATACCATACGTGGACCAATCACGGACCACGGTGGTCCCAGGCATTCACACCACCCTAGACTCTCTGGCACCCAGGATGTGTATTGGGACCAGACATCCCAGCCCACACCCTGGAGGCACACAAACGACATGTAGAAGCCCGCGAAAGCAACCACGTTTCGCGGGAAAGTACATGCCCAAATAAGGAAGGCCCCGGGTCGCCGGACCTGGGGAAGGTGACGGGAGCAAGACGGACAGTGGACAGGACAAAGGAGCCTCGCGGCCTGGCCATTTTGGGAGCCAGGCCACCATTTTGGGTTCAGTGCAAAAACGTGCTCAGAACGCCAAAAGGAGCTCAAAATAAACAAAACGATCGCTGCCACCATTCCAGTCCCTGAATGACTTGCACCGATCAAATACCATCCTAAAAGAGTATCTAGGGCCTGTAGAAGGCTAGAGACCCAAGAGAGCTGTAACTTAGCTTACAGTGCCCTCTTGTGTCGTGTTGCACTAAAGCTGCGACACGATAAAAGAAACTACGGGAAACCACGTTCCCCGGTACTGACTGTCTTAAGGGCATGTCAGTTTCCCCGTAAGAAAGGAGCGAAAGCCCAGAGAAGTGCGGCAGAAGGCTGTACTTCTCTGGCAAAGTCAAGAACAAGGTTAAAAACAATAGCAAAAAGTTTAGGGGTTGCCACATGGAAGGAAAATTCCCTACAATTACGAAATCTTTCCTAACACATGTTAGAGGTAGGATCTCAGGTTTGGTATTAGAGGCATTGAGATATCACATCTCATGCTATCAGAAGGGTCTCAGGAATGGAATGGGAAGGAGTTGGATATCACATCTCATGCTAAAGGGAGGGTCTCAGGTTTGGAAGGGGAAGGATTTGGAAATCACATCTCATATTATAGGAAGGATCTCAGGTTTGGTATTAGAAGCATTGAGATATCACATCTCATGCTATCGGAAGGATCTCAGGTTTGGTATAAGAGGCATTGAGATATCACATCTCATGCTATCATAAGGGTCTCAGGATTGGAATGGGAAGGAGTTGGATATCACATCTCATGTTATAGGAAGGATCTCAGGTTTGGTATTGGAAGCATTGAGACATCACATCTCATGCTATAGGAAGGGTCTCAGGATTGGAATGGGAAGGAGTTGGATATCACATCTCATGCTATAGGAAGGGTCTCAGATTTGGTATAAGCATTGAGATATCACATCTCATGCTATAGCAACGGTCTCAGGATTGGAATGGGAAGGAGTTGTATATGACATCTCAGGCCATAGGAAGGGTCTCAAGTTTGATATAAGCATTGAGATATCACATCTCTGCTATCGGAAGGGTCTCAGGATTGGAATGGGAAGGAGTTGGATATCCCATCTGAGTTGGATATCCCATCTCATGTTATAGGAAGGGTCTCAGGTTTGGTATTAGAAGCATTGAGATATCACATCTCATGCTATAGGAAGGGTCTCAGGATTGGAATGGGGAGGACTTGGATGTCACATCTCATGCTATAGGGAGGGTCTCAAGTTTGATATTAGAAGCATTGAGATAACAAATGTCATGATATCGGAAGGGTCTCAGGATTGGAATGGGAAGGAGTTGGATATCACATCTCATGATAAAGGAAGGGTCTAAGGTTTGGAAGGGGAAGGATTTGGATATGACATCTCATGTTATAGGACGGGTCTCAGGTTTGGTATTAGAAGCATTGAGATATCAAGTCTCATGGTATAGGAAGGGTCTCAGAATTGGAATGGGAAGAAGTTGGATATCACATCTCAAGCTATAGAAAGGGTCTCAGGATTGGAATGGGAAGGAGTTTGATATCACATCTCATGCCATAGTATGGGTCTCAGATTTGGTAGAAGCATTGGGATATCACATCTCATGCTATCGGAATGGTATCAGTATTGGATTTGGAAGGAGTTGGATATCCCATCTCATGCTATAGGAAAGGTCTCAGGTTGGAATGGGATGGAGTTGGATATCACATTTCATGTTATAGGAAGGGTCTCAGGATTGGAATGGGAAGGACTTGGATATCATATCTCATGCTATAGGAAGGCTCTCAGGTTTGGAAGGGGAAGGAGTTGGATATCACATTTCATGTTAGAGGAAGGATCTCAGGTTTGGTATTAGAGGCCTTGAGATATCACATCTCATGCTATAGGAAGGGTCTCAGGATTGGAATGGGAAGGAGTTGGATATCACATCTCAAGCTATAGGAAGGGTCTCAGGTTTGGTATAAGCATTGAGATATCACATCTCATGCTATAGGAAGGGTCTCAGGATTGGAATGGGAAGGAGTTGGATATCACATCTCATGTTATAGGAAAGATCTCAGGTTTGGTATTAGAAGCATTGAGACATCACATCTCATGTTATAGGAAGGGTCTCAGGATTGGAATGGGAAGAAGTTGGATATCACATCTCATGCTATAGGAAGGGTCTCAGGTTTGGAAGGGGAAGGAGTTGGATATCCAATCTCATGTTATAGGACTGGTCTCAGGTTTGGTATTAGAAGCATTGAGATATCACATCGCATGCTGTAGGAAGGTTCTCAGGTTTGGAATGGGGAGGAATTGGATATCACATCTCATGTCATAGGAAGGATCTCAGGTTTGGTATTAGAAGCATTGAGATATCACATCTCATGCTATAGGAATGGTCTCAGGGTTGGAATGGGAAGGAGTTGGATATTACATTCTTGCTATAGGAAGGGTCTCATGTTTGGAATGGGAAGGAGTTGGATATCACATATGCTATAGGAAGGGTCTCAGGTTTGGAACGGGAAGGAGTTGGATATCCGATCTCATGTTATAGGAAGGGTCTCAGGTTTGGTATAAGCAGTGAGATATCACATCTCTGCTATCAGAAGTGTCTCAAGATTGGAATGGGAAGGAGTTGGATATCCCATCTCATGTTATAGGACGGGTCTCAGGTTTGTTATTAGAATCATTGAGATATCATATTGCACGCTGCAGGAAGGGTCTAAGGATTGGAATGGGAAGGACTTGGATATCACATCTCATGCTATAGATAGGCTCTCAGATTTGGAAAGGGAAGGAGTTGGATATCACATTTCATGTTAGAGGAAGGATCTCAGGTTTGGTATTAGAGGCATTGAGATATCACATCTCATGCTATAGGAAGCGTCTCAGGATTGGAATGGGAAGGAGTTGGGTATCACATCTCATGCTATAGGAAGGGTCTCAGGATTGGTATAAGTATTGAGATATAACATCTCATGCTATAGGAAGGGTCTCAGGATTGGAATGGAAGGAGTTGGATATCACATCTCATGTTATAGGAAGGATCTCAGGTTTGGTATTATAAGCATTGAGACATCACATCTCATGCTATAGGAAGGGTCTCAGGATTGGAATGGGAAGGAGTTGGATATCACATCTCATGCTATAGGAAGGGTCTCAGGTTTGGTATAAGCATTGAGATATCACATCTCATGCTATAGGAAGGGTCTCAGGATTGGAATGGGAAGGAGTTGTATATGACATCTCATGCCGTAGGAAGGGTCTCAGGTTTCGTATAAGCATTGAGATATCACATCTCTGCTAGCGGAAGGGTCTCAGGATTGGAATGGGAAGGAGTTGGATATCCCATCTCATGTTATAGGAAGAGTCTCAGGTTTGGTATTAGAAGCATTGGATATCACATATCATGCTATAGGAAGTGTCTCAGGATTGGAATGGGAAGGACTTGGATATCACATCTCATGCTATAGGAAGGGTCTCAGGATTGGAATGGGAAGGAGTTGGATATTCCCATCTCATGTTATAGGAAGGGTCTCAGGTTTGGTATAAGCATTGAGATATCACATCTCTGCTATCGGAAGGGTCTCAGGATTGGAATGGGAAGGAGTTGGATATTCCCATCTCATGTTATAGGAAGGGTCTCAGGTTTTGTATTAGAAGCATTGAGATATCACATCTCATGCTGTAGGAAGGGTCTCAGGATTGGAATTGGAAGGAGTTGGATATCACATCTCATGCTATAGGAAGGATCACAGGTTTGGTATTAGAAGCATTGAGATATCACATCTCATGCTATCAGAAGGGTCTCAGGATTGGAATGGGAAGGAGTTGGATATCACATCTCATGCTATAGGAAGGGTCTCAGGTTTGGAACGGGAAGGAGTTGGATATCATATCTCATGTTAAAGGAAGAGTCTCAGGTTTGGTATAAGCATTGAGATATCACATCTCTGCTATCGGAGGTGTCTCAGGATTGGGATGGGAAGGAGTTGGATATCACATCTCATGCTATAGGAAGGGTATCAGGTTTGGAACGGGAAGGAGTTGGATATCCCATCTCATGTTATAGGACGGGTCTCAGGTTTGGTATTTGAAGCATTGAGATATCACATCGCATGCTGTAGGAAGGATCTCAGGTTTGGAATGGGAAGGAATTGGATATCACATCTCATGTCATAGGAAGTATCTCAGATTTGGTATTAGAAGCATTGAGATATCACATCTCATGCTATAGGAATGGTCTCAGGATTGGAATGGGTAGGAGTTGGATATTACATTCTTGCTATAGGAAGGGTCTCATGTTTGGAATGGGAAGGAGTTGGATATCACATATGCTATAGGAAGGGTCTCAGGTTTGGAACGGGAAGGAGTTGGATATCACATCTCATGCTATAGGTAGGCTCTCAGGTTTGGTATAAGCATTGAGATATCACATCTCATGCTATAGGAAGGGTCTCAGGATTGGAATGGGAAGGATTTGGATATCACATCTCATGCTATAGGAAGGGTCTCAGGTTTGGTATAAGCATGGAGATATCACTTCTCATGCTATAGGAAGTGTCTCAGGATTGGAATGGGAAGGAGTTGGATATCACATCTCATGTTATAGGAAGGATCTCAGGTTTGGTATTAGAAGCATTGAGACATCACATCTCATGCTATAGGAAGGGTCTCAGGATTGGAATGGGAAGTAGTTGAATATCACATCTCATGCTAAAGGGAGGGTCTCAGGTTTGGAAGGGGAAGGATTTGGATATTACATCTCGTGTTATAGGAATGATCTCAGGTTTGGTATTAGAAGCATTCAGATATCACATCTCATGCTATCGGAAGGATCTCAGGTTTGGTATTAGAAGCATTGAGATATCAAATCTCATGCTATAGGGAGGGTCGCAGGATTGGAATGGGAAGGAGTTCGATATCACATCTCATGCTATGGGAAGGGTCTCAGGATTGGAATGGGAAGGAGTTTTATATGACATCTCATGCCATAGGAAGGATCTCAGGTTTGGTATTAGAAGCATTGAGACATAACATCTCATGTTATAGGAAGGGTCTCAGGATTGGAATAGGAAGGAGTTGGATATCACATCTCATGCTATAGGAAGGGTCTCAGGTTTGGTATAAGCATTGAGATATCACATCTCATGCTATAGGAAGGGTCTCAGGATTGGAATGGGAAGAAGTTGGATATCACATCTCATGCTATAGGAAGGGTCTCAGGTTTGGTATAAGCATTGAGATATCACATCTCATGCTATAGGAAGGGTCTCAGGATTGGAATGGGAAGGAGTTGTATATGCCATCTCATGCCATAGGAAGGGTCTCAGGTTTGGTATAAGCATTGAGATATCACATCACATGCTATAGGAAGGGTCTCAGGATTGGAATGGGAAGGACTTGGATATCACATATTATGCTATAGGCAGGGTCTCAGGTTTGGAAAGGGAAGGAGATGGATATCACATTTCATGTTAGAGGTAGGATCTCAGGTTTGGTATTAGAGGCATTGAGATATCACATCTCATGCTATCAGAAGGGTCTCAGGAATGGAATGGGAAGGAGTTGGATATCACATCTCATGCTAAAGGGAGGGTCTCAGGTTTGGAAGGGGAAGGATTTGGAAATCACATCTCATATTATAGGAAGGATCTCAGGTTTGGTATTAGAAGCATTGAGATATCACATCTCATGCTATCGGAAGGATCTCAGGTTTGGGCAGCAGCTTCCCTTAGGTGAGTGTGCCCCCATTTGTGTCCGAATCTACTGAAATCAGGGTGCACCTGCACCAAAAAGCGCAATCCAACAGCCCCAGGCCCCGATTTCCTTCCCTACGAGCCTCGCTAGCTCCCTCTTCCTGGTGCTCAAAATCCCGCCTCCCGACCCGCCTCTGGGCCCTGATTGGTCCCACTGCCCCCGAGTGCTAACCTAGTCCCTCGCCACAACACCCGCGTCCCCTTTGTGCAGCAGCTTCCCTTAGGTGAGTGTGCCCCCATTTGTGTCCGAATCTACTGAAATCAGGGTGCACCTGCACCAAAAAGCGCAATCCAACAGCCCCAGGCCCCGATTTCCTTCCCTACGAGCCTCGCTAGCTCCCTCTTCCTGGTGCTCAAAATCCCGCCTCCCGACCCGCCTCTGGGCCCTGATTGGTCCCACTGCCCCCGAGTGCTAACCTAGTCCCTCGCCACAACACCCGCGTCCCCTTTGTGCAGCAGCTTCCCTTAGGTGAGTGTGCCCCCATTTGTGTCCGAATCTACTGAAATCAGGGTGCACCTGCACCAAAAAGCGCAATCCAACAGCCCCAGGCCCCGATTTCCTTCCCTACGAGCCTCGCTAGCTCCCTCTTCCTGGTGCTCAAAATCCCGCCTCCCGACCCGCCTCTGGGCCCTGATTGGTCCCACTGCCCCCGAGTGCTAACCTAGTCCCTCGCCACAACACCCGCGTCCCCTTTGTGCAGCAGCTTCCCTTAGGTGAGTGTGCCCCCATTTGTGTCCGAATCTACTGAAATCAGGGTGCACCTGCACCAAAAAGCGCAATCCAACAGCCCCAGGCCCCGATTTCCTTCCCTACGAGCCTCGCTAGCTCCCGCTTCCTGGTGCTCAAAATCCCGCCTCCCGACCCGCCTCTGGGCCCTGATTGGTCCCACTGCCCCCGAGTGCTAACCTAGTCCCTCGCCACAACACCCGCGTCCCCTTTGTGCAGCAGCTTCCCTTAGGTGAGTGTGCCCCCATTTGTGTCCGAATCTACTGAAATCAGGGTGCACCTGCACCAAAAAGCGCAATCCAACAGCCCCAGGCCCCGATTTCCTTCCCTACGAGCCTCGCTAGCTCCCGCTTCCTGGTGCTCAAAATCCCGCCTCCCGACCCGCCTCTGGGCCCTGATTGGTCCCACTGCCCCCGAGTGCTAACCTAGTCCCCCAGGCCCTTAGAGCGTCCCTCTCCCACCCCGCACCCTCTTCCTGTTCCCCGCTCCCCTCCCGCCCACCCCCGCTCTCATTGGGCCCTGAGCCCTTCAACACAGGTCCTCCCAGGGCAGCCCTCTGCCCGGCAGCCCATCGGCGAAGGACCTGAGGCAAAGGACGGCTCCTACAGAGACGACTCCAGGCTGTATCTGCAGGTATCAGCAAGAAGCCAACATCAAGTAAGTGTGGAAAGGGCGGGGCCAGAAGCAATTACCTCAGGCCAAACTACCCTACCACTCAACTAACAAAGCATCGCCACTGTAAATCCACTAGACTTGCATTCTGAAACTCTGCCCTCTGTATGTGAAACTTGCATTTGGACGCTGTACCCAATAACCTATAAGTGTATTTAGAATTGTGCCCATTAGCCTCTTTGAAGAAAGTTGCATCTAGAAGTGTTCCCAATTGCATTTAGGTGTTGCGCCCAATAGCCTCTTTGAAGAAAGTTGCATCTAGAAGTGTTCCCAATTGCATTTAGGTGTTGCGCCCAATAGCCTCTTTGAAGAAAGTTGCATCTAGAAGTGTTCCCAATTGCATTTAGGTGTTGCGCCTAATAGCCTCTTTGAAGAAAGTTGCATCTAGAAGTGTTCCCAATTGCATTTAGGTGTTGCGCCCAATAGCCTCTTTGAAGAAAGTTGCATCTAGAAGTGTTCCCAATTGCATTTAGGTGTTGCGCCCATTAGCCTCTTTGAAGAAAATTGCATCTAGAAGTGTTCCCAATTGCATCTAGGTGTTGCGCCCAATAGCCTCTTTGAAGAAAGTTGCATCTAGAAGTGTTCCCAATTGCATTTAGGTGTTGCGCCCATTAGCCTCTTTGAAGAAAGTTACATCTAGAAGTGTCCCCAATTGCATTTAGGTGTTGCGCCCAATAGCCTCTTTGAAGAAAGTTGCATCTAGAAGTGTTCCCAATTGCATTTAGGTGTTGCGCCTAATAGCCTCTTTGAAGAAAGTTGCATCTTGAAGTGTTCCCAATTGCATTTAGGTGTTGCGCCCAATAGCCTCTTTGAAGAAAGTTGCATCTAGAAGTGTTCCCAATTGCATTTAGGTGTTGCGCCCATCAGCCTCTTTGAAGAAAATTGCATCTAGAAGTGTTCCCAATTGCATTTAGGTGTTGCGCCCAATAGCCTCTTTGAAGAAAGTTGCATCTAGAAGTGTTCCCAATTGCATTTAGGTGTTGCGCCCATTAGCCTCTTTGAAGAAAATTACATCTAGAAGTGTTCCCAATTGCATTTAGGTGTTGCGCCCAACAGCCTCTTTGAAGAAAGTTGCATCTAGAAGTGTTCCCAATTGCATTTAGGTGTTGCGCTCATCAGCCTCTTTGAAGAAAATTGCATCTAGAAGTGTTCCCAATTGCATCTAGGTGTTGCGCCCAATAGCCTCTTTGAAGAAAGTTGCATCTAGAAGTGTTCCCAATTACATTCAAGCGCTGCGCCCAATAGCCTCTCTGAGGAAATTACATTTAGAAATGTTCCCAATTGCATTTAGGTGTTGCGCCCAATAGCCTCTTTGAAGAAAGTTGCTTCTAGAAGTGTTCCCAATTACATTCAAGCGCTGCGCCCAATAGCCTCTCTGAGGAAATTACATTTAGAAATGTTCCCAATTGCATTTAGGTGTTGCGCCCAATAGCCTCTTTGAAGAAAGTTGCTTCTAGAAGTGTTCCCAATTGCATTTAGGTGTTGCGCCCAATAGCCTCTCTGAGGAAATTACATTTAGAAGTGTTCCCAATTGCTTTTAGGTGTTGCGCCCAATAGCCTCTTTGAAGAAAGTTGCATCCAGAAGTGTTCCCAATTACATCTAGGTGTTGCGCCCAATAGCCTCTTTGAAGAAAGTTGCATCTAGAAGTGCTGCTCCCAATTGCATTTAGGTGCTGTGCCCACTAGCCTCTCTGAGGAGAATTGCATTTAGAAGTATTCACAATTGCATTCAGGAATCGCGCCCAATAGCCTCTCTGAGGCAAACTGCACTTAGAAGTGATCCCAATTGCATCTAATATTGTGCCCATCAGCATTTATATTGTACCCATTAGCCTCTCCAAGAAAATTGCATTTTGAACCGCTCCCAATTGCATTTAGGTGTCACGCCCAATAGCCTCTCTGAAGAAAGTTGCATCTAGAAGTGTTCCCAATTGCATTTAGGTGTTGCGCCCAACAGCCTCTTTGAAGAAAGTTGCATCTAGAAGTGTTCCCAATTGCATTTAGGTGTTGCGCCCAACAGCCTCTTTGAAGAAAGTTGCATCTAGAAGTGTTCCCAATTGCATTTAGGTGTTGCGCCCATCAGCCTCTTTGAAGAAAATTGCATCTAGAAGTGTTCCCAATTGCATCTAGGTGTTGCGCCCAATAGCCTCTTTGAAGAAAGTTGCATCTAGAAGTGTTCCCAATTACATTCAAGCGCTGCGCCCAATAGCCTCTCTGAGGAAATTACATTTAGAAATGTTCCCAATTGCATTTAGGTGTTGCGCCCAATAGCCTCTTTGAAGAAAGTTGCTTCTAGAAGTGTTCCCAATTACATTCAAGCGCTGCGCCCAATAGCCTCTCTGAGGAAATTACATTCAGAAATGTTCCCAATTGCATTTAGGTGTTGCGCCCAATAGCCTCTTTGAAGAAAGTTGCTTCTAGAAGTGTTCCCAATTGCATTTAGGTGTTGCGCCCAATAGCCTCTCTGAGGAAATTACATTTAGAAGTGTTCCCAATTGCTTTTAGGTGTTGCGCCCAATAGCCTCTTTGAAGAAAGTTGCATCCAGAAGTGTTCCCAATTACATCTAGGTGTTGCGCCCAATAGCCTCTTTGAAGAAAGTTGCATCTAGAAGTGCTGCTCCCAATTGCATTTAGGTGCTGTGCCCACTAGCCTCTCTGAGGAGAATTGCATTTAGAAGTGTTCACAATTGCATTCAGGAATCGCGCCCAATAGCCTCTCTGAGGCAAACTGCACTTAGAAGTGATCCCAATTGCATCTAATATTGTGCCCATCAGCATTTATATTGTACCCATTAGCCTCTCCAAGAAAATTGCATTTTGAACCGCTCCCAATTACATTTAGGTGTCACGCCCAATAGCCTCTCTGAAGAAAGTTGCATCTAGAATTGTTCCCAATTGCATTTAGGTGTTACGCCCAATAGCCTCTCTGAAGAAAGGTGCATCTAGAAGGGCTCCCAATTGCATTCAGGAGTTCCACCCAATAGCCTCTCTGAAGCAAATTGCATTTAAAAGCATTCCCAATTACATTTTGATATTATACCCATTAGCATTTGATATTTATACCCATCAGCCTCTCTAAGGAAAATTGCATTTTGAACCGTTCCCAATTGCATTCAGGAGTGGCGCACAATAGCCTCTCTGTGGAAAATTACATTTAGAAGTGTTCCCAATTGCATTTAGGTGCTGTGCCCTTTAGCCTCTCCGAGGAAAGTCGCATGTAGAATTATTCACAATTGCATCTAGCTGTGTTCCCACATTTAGGTATTGTGCCCACTAGCCTGAGGAAAGTTGCATGCAGAAGTTACACCAATCATGAGCGCTCCCACTCAACCAGAATCAGTCAGAAACACCACCCATGGACCACCCCCACTCTCCGATCTGCCCCTCGTCCCCTCCCGCCGCACCCAAACCCTCCCACCCTATCTCGCACCCCCTGCTCTTCCCCTCTCCAAACACCAAGCAAGGGGGGCACGATGGCGAGCCACCCACCCCAAGTCCACTCATCCTCTGAACCCCACCCCTGACCCACCAGCATTACCCATACCCGCTCCCCCCTCTATCATACCTGTCACACCCCACCCTGCACCCACCCAACTCCCGCCCTCCCCTTATACCCCTGCCACCATCCCCACTCGACATCACCCCTTCCCCTCCCTAAAAACTGCACGGCTAGCCCTAGCAAGAACCGAAGCTACCTCTCACTCACCCTCCGACCCCCCCACTCTCTCCCACACACCAGCCACAGCAAGTAAACTGAAGAGGAAACGTTCCTGGTCCCCCTCAATCTCACAGCACTCCTCGCCCCCCCTATCTCGACCAACCACATCTATCCCGCAATCCCCCCTATCCCCCGCGGCCTCCCCCCACCTGAAACCCCTCTCCCTCGACTTCTCATCAGCTGCAACTGAAACCCCTTACCGTCCACACCCCTCTTTTAAATCCCCCTTCCAAAACCCGATCATCCTACCACACTCACCCTCCCAACCCCTCCCGAAGCCTGCCAATCTCTCTGCTCGCCCACTATTCCCATCCACCATCACCCAACCCACCCTCCCCCACCCAAACCCTCCACCTCTGCACCCTCACCCCCCACCACCAAGATCATCCCCGACTGCCGATGTGAACTGCATCCTATTTAACGCCCGATCAATAGCAAAAAACAGACACTCCATCTTTGACCTCCTCACCTCTGACAAACCAGACCTAGTTTTCATCACTGAAACCTGGCTCTCTGACGACTTCGGCCCAATCGCCCACGAAGCCTTTCCCCCCAACTACTCCCTCATCCCACTGAACCGTCCGTCCAGGGGAGGAGGGCTAGCATTCGTCTTCAAATCTCTCTTTCGCGCCTCAATCATCAATAACCAACCCTCCATTCCATCCTGCGAATCTCTCCTCATTAAACTATCCCTATCACCATCGCTCTCACACAGCTTCCTAATAATCTACAGGCCCCCAGGCTACGATAGACACTTCGCAAATAACCTGTGCGACTCTATCACCACCCTCCAAATAAACCATCCCAACCTCACCCTTCTTGGAGACTTCAACATATGGCTCGACATCCCCACCAACCCTATGACATACTCCCTGGTTGACGGATTAGACGCAATTAACCTCCAACCCCACATAAACGGACCGACCCACTATAAAGGACACACTCTCGATGCCATCTTTAGCTCCAACAACCTGATCCAGCTAATGCCGCCCACCCCTATCATCTGGTCAGATCACTACATTCTCTCTTTCACCATCCACTCACCCGAACCCCTCCCCCTACTCGTATCCGAACCTCCGAACATAGGCAAATGCTGGAAGAAACTAATAATCACCCCAGACCTAGCCGAGGCTCTCCTCCAGTCCCCACCACCATCCTGCCCTCTCAACAACCATCTCACCCCTGAAGCCCTTGATTCATGGCTTAGCGCATCTCTGACGCGCCTCACCCCCCCCTGCAAACCATCAATCCGCCGTGGCCCTTTCCCCAAATGGTTCACTCCTGAGCTGAAGACCACTAAACAACTATACAAACACCTAGAACGCAAATGGCATAAAGCGAAAACCCATGAGAGCAGGACCACCTTAGCCCGACACCTGTATCGGTACAAAGCCGAAATCCGGAAAGCAAAAAAGGCCCACTACAACTCCCGAATCCTAAACTGCAAAAACCCAAGCAAAGAACTCCACAAAATTATCTCCGAATTCACCGACCCAGCTTGTAACACAACCATCCCGACCGCATCGCAATCACTCTGTGACTCACTCTCCCTCCACTTCTACTCCACTGCTATAGAAAGGACAAATACTCTAACCTCCAAACTAGCACTCTTACAGCCACTAGACAATCCTCAGCCCTTACCACCCAACCCATCAGCTACACCCTCCACGCAACCAACGTTCGACTCCTTCAGTCCATTAACAACAGAACAGTTTCTCAAACTCCTATCTGCCCGCAAACCATCCGGATCACCATTGGACCCATGCCCTGCCACTACCCTTAAAGAAATCTTTGCCTCCACCTGTGCAGGAGAACACGCAAGATCCATCATAAATGCTTCCCTCTCCTCCGGTACTTTTCCAGACGCATTCAAACTGGCGCACGTCAAACCCCTGATTAAAAAACCCTCGCTGGACCCGCTTGAGCCCAAAAATTACCGCCCCATATCAAACACCAGGTTCCTCGCCAAACTCATTGACCGAACCGCCTACTCTCAACTTAATGCCTTTGTTGAAGCCAACAAACTCCTAGACCCCGCCCAATCAGGTTTCAGAACTTGTCACGGAACTGAAACCACCCTAACCTCTCTCTGGGACGACCTTAAAATGACTGCTGACTCCGCGGGATGCGCCGCACTAATCCTTCTCGACCTATCAGCCGCCTTTGACACGATCAATCACTCAATACTCCTTGATCGCCTCCACTCCCTAGGAATACGTGGAACCGCCCTCAAATGGATAGCCTCATTCCTCAAGGACAGGCACCAAATAACGACACTCTCCAACTTTACCTCCCAAGCCCGACCAGTTGACACAGGAGTCCCACAAGGAGCGTGTCTATCCGCCCTCCTCTTCAATCTCTACATGACCACCCTCCCACTGATAATCCGTGCACACAACATCCTATGTTACAATTACGCCGATGACACACAACTGATTCTAAAATTCTTGAACACAAATCCCAACTCACAACCTGACCTGGCTTCCTGCCTCCTTAACATTGAACGCTGGATGACCCAAAACCACCTCCTGCTAAACCCCTCCAAAACAGAAATCATGGTGTGCGGCAACCCAGATCTTCTCCCGCATCCTCTACCCTGGCCAACCGCCATGGGCAACCCACCGATACCCTCCAACACAGTAAAAAATCTTGGATGCACCCTAGACTCTGACCTAACACTCTCGCGCCAAGTCAACAATGTCTCAAAGTCCTGCCACTACCACCTCAAAAACCTTAGGCGCATCTTTCCATATCTATCATTTCCTAACAGAGTCTCTGCGGTACAATCAATCATTATCTCACGGCTGGACTACGGCAACCCCCTATACCTCGGAATCCATGCCTACCAAATGAACAAACTTCAAAGAGCACAAAACGCGGCGGCCAAAGTGCTACTTGCGCTTGGTCCAAGAGACCACGTATCCCCAGCCCTCAAGACACTCCACTGGCTACCAGTAGCCCGTAGGGTAGCTTTCAAAACCTTATGCCTCACCCATCGAGCAGTACATAAAACAGGACCACAATATCTTCAAGAAAAACTAATAGCTTATCACCCCACTCGCACCCTCAGATCAAGCACAGCCGGCCTCCTAGTAATTCCTAAGACAAACTCAGTCAGGTTAGGCGGAGCATCATTCTCAGCCCTAGCCCCAACCCTGTGGAACTCTCTCCCACCCCACATCAGGCTAACCGAGGAGCTAACAGCTTTCCGCAAACTTCTGAAAACCTGGCTCTTTCCCTAAAACCTACCGGATCCGTTCTAGCATCATCAAAATAACACCGACCCAGCGAAGCACCCAAAGCAAAACCAAATGCAAAAAAAAAAAAAAAAAAACGTATTGTATCTAATATTCAGAAAAGAAATTAAAGCGAGTAATAAAGATGCAAACAGTGAAGTCAATAACACAAATCGACCACTGATAAAAGAATAATAGAGCACGGACGAGCTTGGAAAGACGATGAGTGTGATGAACAGATGATTGAGAAGGACGAACGATTAAAGATGATTCTAGACAAATATAAATGAATGTGTAGGATGAAAACGGTTGACTTGTACGTCTGGCAGACGGTTGGGTCTGGAGACCCGATAAATAATACGAGCAAAATCGATGGGGGTGACGAATGAGTATGTAAACCAATTGACCGTAGAAAGCGGTCCAAGTATGAAGAGCGGCTATGTGTAGAAAGTGGAGGAAGGTGGAGAATTGGAAGAGCATACAGAGCGAAAGAGCTTGTTGATCGAAGAGAGCATACAGAGCAGAAGAACGTCTAGAGCAGATGCGCATAATGAATAGAGAAAAGTATCGGCGACTAAATGAGGGAGCGACAGGGTGTGGAAGAGCGGAAGAACGCCGAAGCACAGGATGACTGTACAAGGCGGATGTCTGTGATGGGCGGTTGTCTGTGGTGGGCGGTTGTCTGTGGAGGGCGGATAACTGTGGAGGGCGGATACCTTTTGGAAGATGAGTGTGGATGGCGGCTGACCGTGAAAGGCGGACGACTATGGAGGGCGGACGACTATGGAGGGCGGACTACTGTAGAGGGCGGACGGCTGTGGAGGGCGGATGGCTGCGGAGGGCGGATGGCTGCGGAGGGCGGATGGCTGCGGAGGACGGATGGCTGCGGAGGGCGGATGGCTGCGGAGGGCGGATGGCTGCGGAGGGCGGATGGCTGCGGATTCGAGCCCAATACCCTCTCTAACGAAATGATTTTAGAACTGTTCCCAATAGACTCTGCATGGAAAATTGTACTTAGAAGTTCGCCCAGTCCCTCTCTGGGAAAGTTGCTTTTAGAAGTTTGCACTCTGAAAGAGCATATAACCCATCACACCACACCCCACGCTTACTCTCTCCTTACATCACCACTCAACTAGAACACAGAGATACTATGACACCATTCGGTATAACTGTTCTCATACGAACATCCACCGCTTACTCCACATCACTCTATGTAAACACTGCTGGTCCCACACCCCCAGCCAGGCGTTTTCCTCAGGCCTAACGCAGCCACATCCGCTCCGGATAAATCCCGCCAGAACGAACACATTCTCCTGATCTCTCAACCACCACACCTACCGATAAGAAGCAGCTATTCACACGTGTACCGCACAAGCTGCACACATATCCGGTGCTCACACGCACCTTTTGACTATCCCTACTCTCTCTACTGATCTGAACTTCGGTTCCCAAGGGCGTTCAACCTACCAGCGCCTTCAGACCATACCAATGGTATATAAGGCGCTATATAAGTGCAAAATAACAATAACAAATAACAATAACAATAAGAGGCATTGAGATATCACATCTCATGCTATCATAAGGGTCTCAGGATTGGAATGGGAAGGAGTTGGATATCACATCTCATGTTATAGGAAGGATCTCAGGTTTGGTATTGGAAGCATTGAGACATCACATCTCATGCTATAGGAAGGGTCTCAGGATTGGAATGGGAAGGAGTTGGATATCACATCTCATGCTATAGGAAGGGTCTCAGATTTGGTATAAGCATTGAGATATCACATCTCATGCTATAGCAACGGTCTCAGGATTGGAATGGGAAGGAGTTGTATATGACATCTCAGGCCATAGGAAGGGTCTCAGGTTTGATATAAGCATTGAGATATCACATCTCTGCTATCGGAAGGGTCTCAGGATTGGAATGGGAAGGAGTTGGATATCCCATCTGAGTTGGATATCCCATCTCATGTTATAGGAAGGGTCTCAGGTTTGGTATTAGAAGCATTGATATATCACATCTCATGCTATAGGAAGGGTCTCAGGATTGGAATGGGGAGGACTTGGATGTCACATCTCATGCTATAGGGAGGGTCTCAAGTTTGATATTAGAAGCATTGAGATAACAAATGTCATGATATCGGAAGGGTCTCAGGATTGGAATGGGAAGGAGTTGGATATCACATCTCATGATAAAGGAAGGGTCTAAGGTTTGGAAGGGGAAGGATTTGGATATGACATCTCATGTTATAGGACGGGTCTCAGGTTTGGTATTAGAAGCATTGAGATATCAAGTCTCATGGTATAGGAAGGGTCTCAGAATTGGAATGGGAAGAAGTTGGATATCACATCTCAAGCTATAGGAAGGGTCTCAGGATTGGAATGGGAAGGAGTTTGATATCACATCTCATGCCATAGTATGGGTCTCAGATTTGGTAGAAGCATTGGGATATCACATCTCATGCTATCGGAATGGTATCAGTATTGGATTTGGAAGGAGTTGGATATCCCATCTCATGCTATAGGAAAGGTCTCAGGTTGGAATGGGATGGAGTTGGATATCACATTTCATGTTATAGGAAGGGTCTCAGGATTGGAATGGGAAGGACTTGGATATCATATCTCATGCTATAGGAAGGCTCTCAGGTTTGGAAGGGGAAGGAGTTGGATATCACATTTCATGTTAGAGGAAGGATCTCAGGTTTGGTATTAGAGGCCTTGAGATATCACATCTCATGCTATAGGAAGGGTCTCAGGATTGGAATGGGAAGGAGTTGGATATCACATCTCAAGCTATAGGAAGGGTCTCAGGTTTGGTATAAGCATTGAGATATCACATCTCATGCTATAGGAAGGGTCTCAGGATTGGAATGGGAAGGAGTTGGATATCACATCTCATGTTATAGGAAAGATCTCAGGTTTGGTATTAGAAGCATTGAGACATCACATCTCATGTTATAGGAAGGGTCTCAGGATTGGAATGGGAAGAAGTTGGATATCACATCTCATGCTATAGGAAGGGTCTCAGGTTTGGAAGGGGAAGGAGTTGGATATCCAATCTCATGTTATAGGACTGGTCTCAGGTTTGGTATTAGAAGCATTGAGATATCACATCGCATGCTGTAGGAAGGTTCTCAGGTTTGGAATGGGGAGGAATTGGATATCACATCTCATGTCATAGGAAGGATCTCAGGTTTGGTATTAGAAGCATTGAGATATCACATCTCATGCTATAGGAATGGTCTCAGGGTTGGAATGGGAAGGAGTTGGATATTACATTCTTGCTATAGGAAGGGTCTCATGTTTGGAATGGGAAGGAGTTGGATATCACATATGCTATAGGAAGGGTCTCAGGTTTGGAACGGGAAGGAGTTGGATATCCGATCTCATGTTATAGGAAGGGTCTCAGGTTTGGTATAAGCAGTGAGATATCACATCTCTGCTATCAGAAGTGTCTCAAGATTGGAATGGGAAGGAGTTGGATATCCCATCTCATGTTATAGGACGGGTCTCAGGTTTGTTATTAGAATCATTGAGATATCATATTGCACGCTGCAGGAAGGGTCTAAGGATTGGAATGGGAAGGACTTGGATATCACATCTCATGCTATAGATAGGCTCTCAGATTTGGAAAGGGAAGGAGTTGGATATCACATTTCATGTTAGAGGAAGGATCTCAGGTTTGGTATTAGAGGCATTGAGATATCACATCTCATGCTATAGGAAGCGTCTCAGGATTGGAATGGGAAGGAGTTGGGTATCACATCTCATGCTATAGGAAGGGTCTCAGGATTGGTATAAGTATTGAGATATAACATCTCATGCTATAGGAAGGGTCTCAGGATTGGAATGGAAGGAATTGGATATCACATCTCATGTTATAGGAAGGATCTCAGGTTTGGTATTAGAAGCATTGAGACATCACATCTCATGCTATAGGAAGGGTCTCAGGATTGGAATGGGAAGGAGTTGGATATCACATCTCATGCTATAGGAAGGGTCTCAGGTTTGGTATAAGCATTGAGATATCACATCTCATGCTATAGGAAGGGTCTCAGGATTGGAATGGGAAGGAGTTGTATATGACATCTCATGCCGTAGGAAGGGTCTCAGGTTTCGTATAAGCATTGAGATATCACATCTCTGCTATCGGAAGGGTCTCAGGATTGGAATGGGAAGGAGTTGGATATCCCATCTCATGTTATAGGAAGAGTCTCAGGTTTGGTATTAGAAGCATTGGATATCACATATCATGCTATAGGAAGTGTCTCAGGATTGGAATGGGAAGGACTTGGATATCACATCTCATGCTATAGGGAGGGTCTCAAGTTTGATATTAGAAGCATTGAGATATCACATCTCATGCTATAGGAAGGGTCTCAGGATTGGAATGGGAAGGAGTTGGATATCACATCTCATGCTATAGGAAGGGTCTCAGGTTTGGTATAAGCAGTGAGATATCACATCTCATACTATAGGAAGGGTCTCAGGATTGGAAAGGGAAGGAGTTGGATATCACATCTCATGTTATAGGAAGGATCTCAGGTTTGGTATAAGCATTGAGATATCACATCTCTGCTATCGGAAGGGTCTCAGGATTGGAATGGGAAGGAGTTGGATATTCCCATCTCATGTTATAGGAAGGGTCTCAGGTTTTGTATTAGAAGCATTGAGATATCACATCTCATGCTGTAGGAAGGGTCTCAGGATTGGAATTGGAAGGAGTTGGATATCACATCTCATGCTATAGGAAGGATCACAGGTTTGGTATTAGAAGCATTGAGATATCACATCTCATGCTATCAGAAGGGTCTCAGGATTGGAATGGGAAGGAGTTGGATATCACATCTCATGCTATAGGAAGGGTCTCAGGTTTGGAACGGGAAGGAGTTGGATATCATATCTCATGTTAAAGGAAGAGTCTCAGGTTTGGTATAAGCATTGAGATATCACATCTCTGCTATCGGAGGTGTCTCAGGATTGGGATGGGAAGGAGTTGGATATCACATCTCATGCTATAGGAAGGGTATCAGGTTTGGAACGGGAAGGAGTTGGATATCCCATCTCATGTTATAGGACGGGTCTCAGGTTTGGTATTTGAAGCATTGAGATATCACATCGCATGCTGTAGGAAGGATCTCAGGTTTGGAATGGGAAGGAATTGGATATCACATCTCATGTCATAGGAAGTATCTCAGGTTTGGTATTAGAAGCATTGAGATATCACATCTCATGCTATAGGAATGGTCTCAGGATTGGAATGGGTAGGAGTTGGATATTACATTCTTGCTATAGGAAGGGTCTCATGTTTGGAATGAGAAGGAGTTGGATATCACATATGCTATAGGAAGGGTCTCAGGTTTGGAACGGGAAGGAGTTGGATATCACATCTCATGCTATAGGTAGGCTCTCAGGTTTGGTATAAGCATTGAGATATCACATCTCATGCTATAGGAAGGGTCTCAGGATTGGAATGGGAAGGATTTGGATATCACATCTCATGCTATAGGAAGGGTCTCAGGTTTGGTATAAGCATGGAGATATCACTTCTCATGCTATAGGAAGTGTCTCAGGTTTGGAACGGGAAGGAGTTGGATATCACATCTCATGCTATAGGTAGGCTCTCAGGTTTGGTATAAGCATTGAGATATCACATCTCATGCTATAGGAAGTGTCTCAGGATTGGAATGGGAAGGATTTGGATATCACATCTCATGCTATAGGAAGGGTCTCAGGTTTGGTATAAGCATGGAGATATCACTTCTCATGCTATAGGAAGGGTCTCAGGATTGGAATGGGAAGTAGTTGAATATCACATCTCATGCTAAAGGGAGGGTCTCAGGTTTGGAAGGGGAAGGATTTGGATATTACATCTCGTGTTATAGGAATGATCTCAGGTTTGGTATTAGAAGCATTCAGATATCACATCTCATGCTATCGGAAGGATCTCAGGTTTGGTATTAGAAGCATTGAGATATCAAATCTCATGCTATAGGAAGGGTCGCAGGATTGGAATGGGAAGGAGTTCGATATCACATCTCATGCTATGGGAAGGGTCTCAGGATTGGAATGGGAAGGAGTTTTATATGACATCTCATGCCATAGGAAGGATCTCAGGTTTGGTATTAGAAGCATTGAGACATAACATCTCATGTTATAGGAAGGGTCTCAGGATTGGAATAGGAAGGAGTTGGATATCACATCTCATGCTATAGGAAGGGTCTCAGGTTTGGTATAAGTATTGAGATATCACATCTCATGCTATAGGAAGCGTCTCAGGATTGGAATGGGAAGGAGTTGTATATGACATCTCATGCCACAGGAAGGGTCTCAGGTTTGGTATAAGCATTGAGATATCACATCTCTGCTATCGGAAGGGTCTCAGGATTGGAATGGGAAGGAGTTGGATATCCCATCTTACGTTATAGGAAGGGTCTCAGGTTTGGTATTTGAAGCATTGAGATATCACATCTCATGCTATAGGAAGGGTCTCAGAATTGGAATGGGAAGGACTTGGATATCACATCTCATTCTATAGGGAGGGTCTCACGTTTGGAAAGGGAAGGAGTTGGATATCACATTTCATGTTAGATGTAGGATCTCAGGTTTGGTATTAGAGGCATTGAGATATCACATCTCATGCTATCAGAAGGGTCTCAGGATTGGAATGGGAAGGAGTTGGATATAACATCTCATGCTAAAAGGAGGGTCTCAGGAATGGAAGGGGAAGGATTTGGATATTACATCTCATGTTATAGGAAGGATCTTAGGTTTGGTATTAGAAGCATTGAGATATCACATCTCATGCTATCGGAAGGATCTCAGGTTTGGTATTAGAGGCATTGAGATATCACATCTCATGCTAAAGGGAGGGTCTCAGATTTGGAAGGGGAAGGATTTGGATATCACATCTCTTGTTATAGGAAGGATCACAGGTTTGGTATTAGAAGCATTGAGATATCACATCTCATGCTATGGGAAGGGTCTCAGGATTGGAATGGGAAGGAGTTGGATATCGCATCTCATGCTATAGGAAGGGTCTCAGGTTTGGAATGGGAAGGAGTTAGATATCACATCTCATGTTATATTAAGAGTCTCAGGTTTGGTATAAGCATTGAGATTTCACATCTCTGCTATCGGAAGGTGTCTCAGGATTGGGATGGGAAGGAATTGGATATCACATCTCATGCTATAGGAAGGGTATCAGGTTTGGAACGGGAAGGAGTTGGATTTCACATCTCATGTTATAGGATGGTTCTCATGTTTGGTTTTAGAAGCATTGAGATATCACATCTCATGCTATGGGAAGGGTCTCAGGTTTGGAATGGGAAGGAGTTGGATATCACATCTCATGCTAAAGGAAAGGTCTCAGGTCTGGAAGGGGAAGGATTTGGATCTCACATCTCATGTTTTAGGACGGGTCTCAGGTTTGGTATTAGAAGCATTGAAATATCACATCTCATGGTATAGGAAGGGTCCCAGGATTGGAATGGGAAGGAGTTGGATATCACATTGAATGGGAAGGAGTTTGATATCACATCTCAAGCTATAGGAAGGGCCTCAGGTTTGGAAAGGGAATGATTTGGATTTCACATCTCATGTTATAGGATGGTTCTCATGTTTGGTTTTAGAAGCATTGAAATATCACATCTCATGCTATCGGAAGGGTCTCAGGTTTGGAATGGGAAGGAGTTTGATATCACATCTCATGTTAGAGGTAGGATCTCAGGTTTGGTATTAGAGGCATTGAGATATGACATCTCATGCCATCAGAAGGGTCTCGGGATTGGAATGGGAAGGAGTTGGATATCACATCTCATGCTAAAGGGAGGGTCTAAGGTTTGGAAGGGGAAGGATTTGGACATCACATCTCATGTTATTGGAAGGATCTGAGGTTTGGTATTAGAAGCATTGAGATATCACATCTCATGCTATAGGAAGGGTCTCAGGAATGGAATGGGAAGGACTTGGATATCACATCTCATGATAAAGGAAGGGTCTAAGGTTTGGAAGGGGAAGGATTTGGATATCACATCTCATGTTATTGGACCGGTCTCAGGTTTGGTATTAGAAGCATTGAGATATCAAGTCTCATGGTATAGGACGGGAGTTTGATATCACATCTCATGCCATGGTAAGGGTCTCAGGTTTGGTATAAGCATTGAGATATCACATCTCTGCTATCGGAAGGGTCTAAGGATTGGATTGGGAAGGAGTTGGATATCACGTCTCATGTTATAGGAAGGGTCTCAGGTTGGAATAGAAGGAGTTGGATATCACATCTCATGTTATAGGAAGGGTCTCAGGATTGGAATGGGAAGGACTTGGATATCACATCTCATGTTATAGGAAGGATCTCAGGTTTTGTATTAGAAGCATTGAGATATCACATCTCATGCTATAGGAAGGGTCTCAGGATTGGAATGTGAAGGATTTGGATATCACATCTCATGCTAAAGGAAGGGTCTCAGGTTTGGTATAAGCATTGAGATATCACATCTCTGCTATCGGAAGGGTCTAAGGATTGGATTGGGAAGGAATTGGATATCCCTTCTCATGCTATAGGAAGGGTCTCAGGTTGGAATGGGTAGGAGTTGGATATCACATCTCATGTTATAGGAAGGGTCTCAAGATTGAAATGGGAAGGATTTGGATATCACATCTCTTGCTATAGGAAGGGTCTCAGGTTTTCTATTAGAAACATTGAGATATGACATCTCATGCTATAGGAAGGGTTTCAGTATTGGAATGGGAAGGATTTGGATATCACATCTCATGCTAAAGGAAGGGTCTCAGGTTTGGAAGGGGAAGGATTTGGATATCATATCTCATGTTATAGGACGTATCTCATGTTATAGGACGGGTCCCGGGTTTGGTATTAGAAGCATTGAGATATCACATCTCAAGCTATAGGAAGGGTCTCATGATTGGAATGGGAAGGAGTTGGATATCACATCTCATGCTATAGGAGGAGTCTCAGGATTGGAATGGGAAGGAGTTGGATATCACGTCTCATGTTATAGGAAGGGTCTCAGGATTGGAATGGGAAGGAGTTGAATATCACATCTCATGCTAAAGGAGGGGTATCAGGTTTGATAGAAGCATTGAGATATCACATCTCATGCTATAGGAAGGAACTCAGGATTGGAATGGGAAGGAGTTGGATATCACATCTAATGCCATAGGAAGGGTCATCAGGTTTGGTATAAGCATTGAGATACACATCTCTGCTATCGGAAGGGTCTCAGGATAGGAATGGGAAGGACTTAGAATTCACATCTCATACTATTGGGAGGGTCTCAGTTTTGATATTAGAAGCATTGAGCTATCACATCTCATGCTATCGGAAGGGTCTCAGGATTGGAATGGGATGGAGTTGGATATCACATCTCAAGCTATCTCAGGATTGGAATGGGAAGGAGTTTGATATTTCATCTCAAGCTATAGGAAGGGTCTCAGGTTTGGAAAGGGAAGGATTTGGATTTCACATCTCATGTTATAGGATGGTTCTCATGTTTGGTTTTAGAAGCATTGAGATATCACATCTCATGCTATCGGAAGGGTCTCAGGTTTGGAAAGGGAAGGATTTGGATTTCACAGGTTATAGGATGGTTCTCAGGTTTGGTTTTAGAAGCATTAAATTATAACATCTCATGCTATAGGAAGGGTCTCAGGTTTGGAATGGGAAGGAGTTGGATATCACATCTCTGCTATCTGAAGGGTCTCAGGATTGGAATGGGAAGGAGTTGGATATCCCATCTCGTTATAGGAAGGGTCTCAGGTTTGGTATTAGAAGCAATGAGATATCACATCTCATGCTATAGGAAGGGTCTAAGGTTTGGAAGGGGACGGATTTGGGTATCACATCTCATGTTATAGGACCGGTCTCAGGTTTGGTATTTGAAGCATTGAGGTATCAAGTCTCATGGTATAGGACGGGTCTCAGAATTGGAATGAGAAGGAGTTGGATATCACATCTCAAGCTATAGGAAGGGTCTCATGATTGGAATGGGAAGGAGTTGGATATCACATCTCATGTTATAGGAAGGGTCTCAGGATTGGAATGGGAAGGACTTGGATATCACATCTCATTCTATAGGAAGGCTCTCAGGGTTGGAAGGGAAAGGAGTTGGATATCACATTTCATGTTAGAGGTAGGATCTCAGGTTTGGTTTTAGAGGCATTGAGATATCACATCTCATGCCATCAGAAGGGTCTCAGGATTGGAATGGGAAGGAGTTGGATATCAAATCTCATGCTAAAGGGATGGTCTAAGGTTTGGAAGGGGAGGGATTTGGACATCATATCTCATGTTATTGGAAGGATCTCAGGTTTGGTATTAGAAGCATTGAGATATCACATCTCATGCTATCGGAAGGGTCTTAGGTTTGGTATAAGCATTGAGATATCACATCTCTGCTATCGGAAGGGTCTCAGGATTGGAATGGGAAGGATTTGGATATCACAATTCATGTTATAGGAAGGGTCTCAAGTTTGGTATTAGAAGCATTGAGATATCACATCTCATGTTATAGGAAGGGTCTCAGGTTTGGTATTAGAAGCATTGAGATATCACATCTCATGCTATAGGAAGGGTCTCAGGAATGGAATGGGAAGGACTTGGATATCACATCTCATGATAAAGGAAGGGTCTAAGGTTTGGAAGGGGAAGGATTTGGATATCACATCTCATGTTATTGGACCGGTCTCAGGTTTGGTATTAGAAGCATTGAGATATCAAGTCTCATGGTATAGGACGGGAGTTTGATATCACATCTCATGCCATGGTATGGGTCTCAGGTTTTGTAGAAGCATTGGGATATCACATCTCATGCTATCGGAAGGGTATCAGGATTGGATTTGGAAGGAGTTGGATATCCCATCTCATGCTATAGGAAGGGTCTCAAGTTGGAATAGAAGGAGTTGGATATCACATCTCATGTTATAGGAAGGGTCTCAGGATTGGAATGGGAAGGACTTGGATATCACATCTCATGCTAAAGGGAGGGTCTCAGGTTTGGAATGGGAAGGATTTGGATATCACATCTCATGTTATAGGAAGGACCTTAGGTTTGGTATTAGAAGCATTGAGATATCACATCTCATGCTATAGGAAGGGTCTCGGGATTGGAATGGGAAGGAGTTGGATATCACATCTCATGTTATAGGAAGGATCTCAGGTTTGGTATTAGAAGCATTGAGATATCACATCTCATGCTATAGGAAGGGTCTCAGGATTGGAATGGGAAGGAGTTGGATATCACATCTCATGCTATGGGAAGGGTCTCAGGTTTGGTATAAGCATTGAAATATCACATCTCTGCTATCGGAAGGGACTCAGGATTGGAATGGGAGGAGCTGGATATCACACCTCATGCTAAAGGAAGGGTCTCAGGTTTGGAAGGGGAAGGATTTGGATATCACATCTCATGTTATAGGACGGGTCTCAGGTTTGGTATTAGAAGCATTGTGATATCACATCTCATGCTATAGGATGTGTCTCAGGATTGGAATGGGAAGGAGTTGGATATCACATCTCATGCTATAGGAAGGGTTTCAGGTTTGGTAGAAGCATTGAGATATCACATCTAATGCTATAGGAAGAGTCTCAGGTTTGGGAAGGGAAGGATTTGGATTTCACATCTCATGTAATAGGATGGTTCTCATGTTTGGTTTTTGAAGCATTGAGATATCACAGCTCATGCTATCGGAAGGGTCTCAGGTTTGGAATGGGAAGGAGTTGGATATCACATCTCATGTTATAGGAAGGGTCTCAGGTTTGGAATGGGTAGGAGTTGGATATGACATCTCTTGTTATAAGGAGGGTCTCAGGATTTGAATGGTAAGGAGTTGGATATCACATCTCATGCTATAGGAAGGGTCTCAGGTTGGAATGGGAAGGAGTTGGATATCACATCTCATGTTATATACAGGAAGGGTCTCAGGATTGGAATGGGAAGGATTTGGATATCACATCTCTTGCTATAGGAAGGGTCTCAGGTTTTTTATTAGAAACCTTGAGATATCAAATCTCATGCTATAGGAAGGGTTTTAGGATTGGAATGGGAAGTATTTGGATATCACATCTCATGCTAAAGGAAGGGTCTCAGGTTTGGAAGGGGAAGGATTTGGATATCACATCTCATCCAATAGGAAGGGTCTCAGGTTTGGAATGGGAAGGAATTGGATATCACATCTCATGTTATAGGAAGGGTCTCAAGTTTTTTATTAGAAACATTGAGATATCACATCTCATGTTATAGGACGGTTCCCAGGTTTGGTATTAGAAGCATTGAGATATCACATCTCATGGTATAGGAAGGGTCTCAGGGTTGGAATGGGAAGGAGTTGGATATCACATCTCATCCAATAGGAAGGGTCTCAGGTTTGGAATGGGAAGGAATTGGATATCACATCTCATGTTATAGGAAGGATCTCAGGTTTGGTATTAGAAGCATTGAGATATCACATCTCATGCTATAGGAAGGGTCTCAGGATTGGAATGTGAAGGATTTGGATATCACATCTCATGCTAAAGGAAGGGTCTCAGGTTTGGTAGAAGCATTGAGAAATCACATCTCATGCTATAGGAAGGGTCTCAGGATTTGAATGGCAAGGAGTTGGATATCACATCTCATGCCATAGGAAGGGTCTCAGGTTTGGTATAAGCATTGAGATATCACATCTCTGCTATCGGAAGGTTCTCAGGATTGGATTGGGAAGGAGTTGGATATCCCTTCTCATGCTATAGGAAGTGTCTCAGGTTGGAATGGGAAGGAGTTGAATATCACATCTCATGTTATAGGAAGGGTCTCAGGATTGGAATGGGAAGGATTTGGATATCACATCTCTTGCTATAGGAAGGGTCTCAGGATTGGAATGGGAAGGATTTGGATATCACATCTCATGTCATAGGAAGGATCTCAGGATTGGTATTAGAAGCATTGATATATCACATCTCATGCTATAGGAATGGTCTCAGGATTGGAATGGGTAGGAGTTGGATATTACATTCTTGCTATAGGAAGGGTCTCATGTTTGGAATGGGAAGGAGTTGGATATCACATATGCTATCTGAAGTGTCTCAGGTTTGGAACGGGAAGGAGTTGGATATCACATCTCATGTTATAGGAAGGGTCTCAGGTTTGGTATAAGCATTGAGATATCACATCTCTGCTATCAGGAGTGGCTCAGGATTGGAATGGGAAGGAGTTGGATATCCCATCTCATGTTAAAGGACGGGTCTCTGGTTTGGTATTAGAATCATTGAGATATCACATCGCATGCTGTAGGAAGGGTCTAAGGATTGGAATGGGAAGGATTTGGATATCACATCTCATGCTATAGGAAGGGTCTCAGGTTTGGTATAAGCATGGAGATATCACTTCTCATGCTATAGGAAGGGTCTCAGGATTGGAATGGGAAGGTGTTGGATATCACATCTCATGCTATAGGAAGGGTCTCAGATTTGGTATAAGCATTGAGATATCACATCTCATGCTATAGGAAGGGTCTCAGGATTGGAATGGGAAGGAGTTGTATATGACATCTCAGGCCTTAGGAAGGGTCTCAGGTTTGGTATAAGCATTGAGATATCACATCTCTGCTATCGGAAGGGTCTCAGGATTGGAATGGGAAGGAGTTGGATATCCCATCTCATGTTATAGGAAGGGTCTCAGGTTTGGTATTAGAAGCATTGAGATATCACATCTCATGCTATAGGAAGGGTCTCAGGATTGGAATGGGAAGGACTTGGATGTCACATCTCATGCTATAGGGAGGGTCTCAAGTTTGATATTAGAAGCATTGAGATAACAAGTCTCATGGTATAAGAAGGGTCTCAGAATTGGAATGGGAAGGAGTTGGATATCACATCTCAAGCTATAGGAAGCGTCTCAGGATTGGAATGGGAAGGAGTTTGATATCACATCTCATGCCATAGTATGGGTCTCAGGTTTGGTAGAAGCATTGGGATATCACATCTCATGCTATCGGAAGGGTATCAGTATTGGATTTGGAAGGAGTTGGATATCCCATCTCACGCTATAGGAAGGGTCTCAGGTTAGAATGGGAAGGAGTTGGATATCACAATTTAATGTTATAGGAAGGGTCTCAGGATTGGAATGGGAAGGACTTGGATATCATATCTCATGCTATAGGAAGGCTCTCAGGATTGGAATGGGAAGGAGTTGGATATCACATCTCAAGCTATAGGAAGGGTCTCAGGTTTGGTATAAGCATTGAGGTATCAAGTCTCATGGTATAGGACGGGTCTCAGAATTGGAATGAGAAGGAGTTGGATATCACATCTCAAGCTATAGGAAGGGTCTCATGATTGGAATGGGAAGGAGTTGGATATCACATCTCATGTTATAGGAAGGGTCTCAGGATTGGAATGGGAAGGACTTGGATATCACATCTCATTCTATAGGAAGGCTCTCAGGGTTGGAAGGGAAAGGAGTTGGATATCACATTTCATGTTAGAGGTAGGATCTCAGGTTTGGTTTTAGAGGCATTGAGATATCACATCTCATGCCATCAGAAGGGTCTCAGGATTGGAATGGGAAGGAGTTGGATATCAAATCTCATGCTAAAGGGATGGTCTAAGGTTTGGAAGGGGAGGGATTTGGACATCATATCTCATGTTATTGGAAGGATCTCAGGTTTGGTATTAGAAGCATTGAGATATCACATCTCATGCTATCGGAAGGGTCTTAGGTTTGGTATAAGCATTGAGATATCACATCTCTGCTATCGGAAGGGTCTCAGGATTGGAATGGGAAGGATTCGGATATCACAATTCATGTTATAGGAAGGGTCTCAAGTTTGGTATTAGAAGCATTGAGATATCACATCTCATGTTATAGGAAGGGTCTCAGGTTTGGTATTAGAAGCATTGAGATATCACATCTCATGCTATAGGAAGGGTCTCAGGAATGGAATGGGAAGGACTTGGATATCACATCTCATGATAAAGGAAGGGTCTAAGGTTTGGAAGGGGAAGGATTTGGATATCACATCTCATGTTATTGGACCGGTCTCAGGTTTGGTATTAGAAGCATTGAGATATCAAGTCTCATGGTATAGGACGGGAGTTTGATATCACATCTCATGCCATGGTATGGGTCTCAGGTTTTGTAGAAGCATTGGGATATCACATCTCATGCTATCGGAAGGGTATCAGGATTGGATTTGGAAGGAGTTGGATATCCCATCTCGTGCTATAGGAAGGGTCTCAGGATTGGAATGGGAAGGAGTTGTATATGACATCTCATGCTATAGACAGGGTCTCAGGTTTGGAAAGGGAAGGAGATGGATATCACATTTCATGTTATAGGAAGAGTCTCAGGTTTGGTATTAGAAGCATTGAGATATCCCATCTCATGCTATAGGAAGGGTCTCAGGTTGGAATGGGAAGGAGTTGGATATCACATTTCATGTTATAGGAAGGGTCTCAGGATTGGAATTGGAAGGACTTGGCTATCATATCTCATGCTATGGGAAGGCTCTCAGGTTTGGAAGGGGAAGGAGTTGGATATCACATTTCATGTTAGAGGAACGATCTCAGGTTTGGTATTAGAGGTCTTGAGATATCACATCTCATGCTATAGGAAGGGTCTCAGGATTGGAATGGGAAGGAGTTGGATATCACATCTCAAGCTATAGGAACGGTCTCAGGTTATGTATAAAGCATTGTGATATCACATCTCATGCTATAGGAAGGGTCTCAGGATTGGAATGGGAAGGAGTTGGATATCACATCTCATGTTATAGGAAAGATCTCAGGTTTGGTATTAGAAGCATTGAGATATCACATCTCATGTTATAGGAAGGGTCTCAGGATTGGAATGGGAAAAAGTTGGATATCACATCTCATGCTATAGGAAGGGTCTCAGCTTTGGTATAAGCATTGAGATATCACATCTCATGCTATAGGAAGGGTCTCAGGATTGGAATGGGAAGGAGTTGTATATGACATTTCATGCCATAGGAATGGTCTCAAGTTTGGTATAAGCATTGAGATATCACATCTCTGCTATCGGAAGGGTCTCAGGATTGGAATGGGAAGGAGTTGGATATCACATCTCATGCTAAAGGGAGGGTCTCAGGTTTGGAAGGGGAAGGATTTGGAAATCACATCTCATGTTATAGGAAGGATCTCAGGTTTGGTATTAGAAGCTTTGAGATATCACATCTCATGCTATCGGAAGTATCTCAGGTTTGGTATTAGAGGCATTGAGATATCACATCTCATGCTATCATAAGGGTCTCAGGATTGGAATGGGAAGGAGTTGGATATCACATCTCATGTTATAGGAAGGATCTCAGGTTTGGTATTAGAAGCATTGAGACATCACATCTCATGCTATAGGAACGGTCTCAGGATTGGAATGGGAAGGAGTTGTATATGACATCTCAGGCCATAGGAAGGGTCTCAGGTTTGGTATAAGCATTGAGATATCACATCTCTGCTATCGGAAGAGTCTCAGGATTGGAATGGGAAGGAGTTGGATATCCCATCTCATGTTATAGGAAGGGTCTCAGGTTTGGTTTTAGAAGCATTGAGACATCACATCTCATGTTATAGGAAGGGTCTCAGGATTGGAATGGGAAGAAGTTGGATATCACATCTCATGCTATAGGAAGGGTCTCAGGTTTGGTATAAGCATTGAGATATCACATCTCATGTTATAGGAAGGGTCTCAGGATTGGAATGGGAAGGAGTTGTATATGACATCTCATGCCATAGGAAGGGTCTCAGGTTTGGTATAAGCATTGAGATATCACATCACATGCTATAGGAAGGGTCTCAGGATTGGAATGGGAAGGACTTTTGATATCACATCTCATGCTATAGGCAGGGTCTCAGGTTTGGAAAGGGAAGGAGATGGATATCACATTTCATGTTAGAGGTAGGATCTCAGGTTTGGTATTAGAGGCATTGAAATATCACATCTCATGCTATCAGAAGGGTCTCAGGATTGGAATGGGAAGGAGTTGGATATCACATCTCATGCTAAAGGGAGGGTCTCAGGTTTGGAAGTGGAAGGATTTGGAAATCACATCTCATGTTATAGGAAGGATCTCAGGTTTGGTACTAGAAGCATTGAGATATCACATCTCATGCTATCAGAAGTATCTCAGGTTTGGTATTAGAGGCATTGAGATATCACATCTCATGCTATCATAAGGGTCTCAGGATTGGAATGGGAAGGGGTTGGATATCACATCTCATGTTATAGGAAGGATCTCAGGTTTGGTATTAGAAGCATTGAGACATCACATCTCATGCTATAGGAAGGGTCTCAGGATTGGAATGGGAAGGAGTTGGATATCACATCTCATGCTATAGGAAGGGTCTCGGATTTGGTATAAGCATTGAGATATCACATCTCATGCTATAGGAAGGGTCTCAGGATTGGAATGGGAAGGAGTTGTATATGACAAATCAGGCCATAGGAAGGGTCTCAGGTTTGGTATAAGCATTGAGATATCACATCTCTGCTATCGGAAGGGTCTCAGGATTGGAATGGGAAGGAGTTGGATATCCCATCTCATGTTATAGGAAGGGTCTCAGGTTTGGTATTAGAAGCATTGAGATATCACATCTCATGCTATAGGAAGAGTCTCAGGATTGGAATGGGGAGGACTTGGATGTCACATCTCATGCTATAGGGAGGGTCTCAAGTTTGATATTAGAAGCATTGAGATAACAAATATCATGATATCGGAAGGGTCTCAGGATTGGAGTGGGAAAGAATTGGATATCACATCTCATGATAAAGGAAGGGTCTAAGGTTTGGAAGGGGAAGGATTTGGATATCACATCTCATGTTATAGGACGGGTCGCAGGTTTTGTATTAGAAGCATTGAGATATCAAGTCTCATGGTATAGGAAGGGTCTGAGAATTGGAATGGGAAGGAGTTGGATATCACATCTCAAGCTATAGGTAGGGTCTCAGGATTGGAATGGGAAGGAGTTTGATATCACATCTCATGCCATAGTATGGGTCTCAGGTTTGGTAGAAGCATTTGGATATCACATCTCATGCTATCGGAAGGGTATCAGTTTGGATTTGGAAGGAGTTGGATATCCCATCTCATGCTATAGGAAGGGTCTCAGGTTGGAATGGGAAGGAGTTGGATATCACATTTCATGTTATAGGAAGGGTCTCAGGATTGGATGGGAAGGACTTGGATATCATATCTCATGCTATAGGAAGGCTCTCAGGTTTGGAAGGGGAAGGAGTTGGATATATCATATTTTATGTTAGAGGAAGGATCTCAGGTTTGGTATTAGAGGCCTTGAGATATCACATCTCATGCTATAGGAAGGGTCTCAGGATTGGAATGGGAAGAAGTTGGATATCACATCTCAAGCTATAGGAAGGGTCTCAGGTTTGGTATAAGCATTGAGATATCACATCTCATGCTATAGGAAGGGTCTCAGGATTGGAATGGGAAGGAGTTGGATATCACATCTCATGTTATAGGAAAGATCTCAGGTTTGGTATTAGAAGCATTGAGACATCACATCTCATGTTATAGGAAGGGTCTCAGGATTGGAATGGGAAGAAGTTGGATATCACATCTCATGCTATAGGAAGGGTCTCAGAGCCTACCTATAGCATGAGATGTGATATCCAAGTCCTTCCCATTCCAATCCTTAGACCCTTCCTACAGCATGCAATATGATATCTCAATGATTCTAATAACAAACCTGAGATCCGTCCTATAACATGAGATGTGATATCCAACTCCTTCCCGTTTCAAACCTGAGACCCTTCCTATAACATGAGATGTGATATCCAACTCCTTCCCGTTTCAAACCTGAGACCCTTCCTATAGTATATGTGATATCCAACTCCTTCCCATTCCAAACATGAGACCCTTCCTATAGCAAGAATGTAATATCCAACTCCTTCCCATTCCAATCCTGAGACCATTCCTATAGCATGAGATGTGATATCTCAATGCTTCTAATACCAAACCTGAGATCCTTCCTATGACATGAGATGTGATATCCAATTCCTCCCCATTCCAAACCTGAGAACCTTCCTACAGCATGCGATGTGATATCTCAATGCTTCTAATACCAAACCTGAGACCAGTCCTATAACATGAGATTGGATATCCAACTCCTTCCCCTTCCAAACCTGAGACCCTTCCTATAGCATGAGATGTGATATCCAACTTCTTCCCATTCCAATCCTGAGACCCTTCCTATAACATGAGATGTGATGTCTCAATGCTTCTAATCTTTACCCTTCCAAACCTTAGTCCCTTCCTTTATCATGAGATGGGATATCCAACTCCTTCCCATTCCAATCCTGAGACCCTTCCGATAGCAGAGATGTGATATCTCAATGCTTATACCAATCCTGAGACCCTTCCTATGGCCTGAGATGTCATATACAACTCCTTCCCAATCCAATCCTGAGACCCTTCCTATAGCATGAGATGTGATATCTCAATGCTTATACCAAATCTGAGACCCTTCCTATAGCATGAGATGTGATATCCAACTCCTTCCCATTCCATCTCATGCTATCGGAAGTATCTCAGGTTTGGTATTAGAGGCATTGAGATATCACATCTCATGCTATCATAAGGGTCTCAGGATTGGAATGGGAAGGAGTTGGATATCACATCTCATGTTATAGGAAGGATCTCAGGTTTGGTATTAGAAGCATTGAGACATCACATCTCATGCTATAGGAAGGGTCTCAGGATTGGAATGGGAAGGAGTTGGATATCACATCTCATGCTATAGGAAGGGTCTCAGATTTGGTATAAGCATTAAGATATCACATCTCATGCTATAGGAAGGGTCTCAGGATTGGAATGGGAAGGAGTTGTATATGACATCTCAGGCCATAGGAAGGGTCTCAGGTTTGGTATAAGCATTGAGATATCACATCTCTGCTATCGGAAGGGTCTCAGGATTGGAAGGGGAATGAGTTGGATATCCCATCTCATGTTATAGGAAGAGTCTCAGGTTTGGTATTAGAAGCATTGAGATATCCCATCTCATGCTATAGGAAGGGTCTCAGGATTGGAATTGGAAGGACTTGGCTATCATATCTCATGCTATAGGAAGGCTCTCAGGTTTGGAAGGGGAAGGAGTTGGATATCACATTTCATGTTAGAGGAACGATCTCAGGTTTGGTATTAGAGGCCTTGAGATATCACATCTCATGCTATAGGAAGGGTCTCAGGATTGGAATGGGAAGGAGTTGGATATCACATCTCAAGCTATAGGAACGGTCTCAGGTTTGGTATAAGCATTGTGATATCACATCTCATGCTATAGTAAGGGTCTCAGGATTGGAATGGGAAGGAGTTGGATATCACATCTCATGTTATAGGAAAGATCTCAGGTTTGGTATTAGAAGCATTGCGACATCACATCTCATGTTATAGGAAGGGTCTCAGGATTGGAATGGGAAGAAGTTGGATATCACATCTCATGCTATAGGAAGGGTCTCAGGTTTGGTATAAGCATTGAGATATCACATCTCATGCTATAGGAAGGGTCTCAGGTTTGGAATGGGAAGGAGTTGTATATGACATCTCATGCCATAGGAAGGGTCTCAGGTTTGGTATAAGCATTGAGATATCACATCACATGCTATAGGAAGGGTCTCAGGATTGGAATGGAAAGGACTTGGATATCACATCTCATGCTATAGGCAGGGTCCCAGGTTTGGAAAGGGAAGGAGATGGATATCACATTTCATGTTAGAGGTAGGATCTCAGGTTTGGTATTAGAGGCATTGAAATATCACATCTCATGCTATCAGAAGGGTCTCAGGATTGGAATGGGAAGGAGTTGGATATCACATCTCATGCTAAAGGGAGGGTCTCAGGTTTGGAAGGGGAAGGATTTGGAAATCACATCTCATGTTATAGGAAGGATCTCAGGTTTGGTATTAGAAGCATTGAGATATCACATCTCATGCTATCGGAAGTATCTCAGGTTTGGTATTAGAGGCATTGAGATATCACATCTCATGCTATCATAAGGGTCTCAGGATTGGAATGGGAAGGAGTTGGATATCACATCTCATGTTATAGGAAGGCTCTCAGGTTTGGAAGGGGAAGGAGTTGGATATCACATTTCATGTTAGAGGAACGATCTCAGGTTTGGTATTAGAGGCCTTGAGATATCACATCTCATGCTATAGGAAGGGTCTCAGGATTGGAATGGGAAGGAGTTGGATATCACATCTCAAGCTATAGGAACGGTCTCAGGTTTGGTATAAGCATTGTGATATCACATCTCATGCTATAGGAAGGGTCTCAGGATTGGAATGGGAAGGAGTTGGATATCACATCTCATGTTATAGGAAAGATCTCAGGTTTGGTATTAGAAGCATTGCGACATCACATCTCATGTTATAGGAAGGGTCTCAGGATTGGAATGGGAAGAAGTTGGATATCACATCTCATGCTATAGGAAGGGTCTCAGGTTTGGTATAAGCATTGAGATATCACATCTCATGCTATAGGAAGGGTCTCAGGATTGGAATGGGAAGGAGTTGTATATGACATCTCATGCCATAGGAAGGGTCTCAGGTTTGGTATAAGCATTGAGATATCACATCACATGCTATAGGAAGGGTCTCAGGATTGGAATGGAAAGGACTTGGATATCACATCTCATGCTATAGGCAGGGTCTCAGGTTTGGAAAGGGAAGGAGATGGATATCACATTTCATGTTAGAGGTAGGATCTCAGGTTTGGTATTAGAGGCATTGAAATATCACATCTCATGCTATCAGATTGGTCTCAGGATTGGAATGGGAAGGAGTTGGATATCACATCTCATGCTAAAGGGAGGGTCTCAGGTTTGGAAGGGGAAGGATTTGGAAATCACATCTCATGTTATAGGAAGGATCACAGGTTTGGTATTAGAAGCATTGAGATATCACATCTCATGCTATCGGAAGTATCTCAGGTTTGGTATTAGAGGCATTGAGATATCACATCTCATGCTATCATAAGGGTCTCAGGATTGGAATGGGAAGGAGTTGGATATCACATCTCATGTTATAGGAAGGATCTCAGGTTTGGTATTAGAAGCATTGAGACATCACATCTCATGCTATAAGAAGGGTCTCAGGATTGGAATGGGAAGGAGTTGGATATCACATCTCATGCTATAGGAAGTGTCTCAGATTTGGTATAAGCATTGAGATATCACATCTCATGCTATAGGAAGGGTCTCAGGATTGGAATGGGAAGGAGTTGTATATGACATCTCAGGCCATAGGAAGGGTCTCAGGTTTGGTAAAAGCATTGAGATATCACATCTCTGCTATCGGAAGGGTCTCAGGATTGGAATGGGAAGGAGTTGGATATCCCATCTCATGTTATAGGAAGGGTCTCAGGTTTGGTATTAGAAGCATTGAGACATCACATCTCATGTTATAGGAAGGGTCTCAGGATTGGAATGGGGAGAAGTTGGATATCACATCTCATGCTATAGGAAGGGTCTCAGGTTTGGTATAAGCATTGAGATATCACATCTCATGCTATAGGAAGGGTCTCAGGATTGGAATGGGAAGGAGTTGTATATGACATCTCATGCCATAGGAAGGGTCTCAGGTTTGGTATAAGCATTGAGATATCACATCACATGCTATAGGAAGGGTCTCAGGATTGGAATGGGAAGGACTTGGATATCACATCTCATGCTATAGGCAGGGTCTCAGGTTTGGAAAGGGAAGGAGATGGATATCACATTTCATGTTAGAGGTAGGATCTTAGGTTTGGTATTAGAGGCATTGAAATATCACATCTCATGCTATCAGAAGGGTCTCAGGATTGGAATGGGAAGGAGTTGGATATCACATCTCATGCTAAAGGGAGGGTCTCAGGTTTGGAAGTGGAAGGATTTGGAAATCACATCTCATGTTATAGGAAGGATCTCAGGTTTGGTATTAGAAGCATTGAGATATCACATCTCATGCTATCAGAAGTATCTCAGGTTTGGTATTAGAGGCATTGAGATATCACATCTCATGCTATCATAAGGGTCTCAGGATTGGAATGGGAAGGAGTTGGATATCACATCTCATGTTATAGGAAGGATCTCAGGTTTGGTATTAGAAGAATTGAGACATCACATCTCATGCTATAGGAAGGGTCTCAGGATTGGAATGGGAAGAAGTTGGATATCACATCTCATGCTATAGGAAGGGTCTCAGATTTGGTATAAGCATTGAGATATCACATCTAATGCTATAGGAAGGGTCTCAGGATTGGAATGGGAAGGAGTTGCATATGACATCTCAGGCCATAGGAAGGGTCTCAGGTTTGGTATAAGCATTGAGATATCACATCTCTGCTATCGGAAGGGTCTCAGGATTGGAATGGGAAGGAGTTGGATATCCCAAATCATGTTATAGGAAGGGTCTCAGGTTTGGTATTAGAAGCATTGAGATATCACATCTCATGCTATAGGAAGGGTCTCAGGATTGGAATGGGGAGGACTTGGATGTCACATCTCATGTTATAGGAAGGCTCTCAGGTTTGGAAGGGGAAGGAGTTGGATATCACATTTCATGTTAGAGGAACGATCTCAGGTTTTGTATTAGAGGCCTTGAGATATCACATCTCATGCTATAGGAAGGGTCTCAGGATTGGAATGGGAAGGAGTTGGATATCACATCTCAAGCTATAGGAACGGTCTCAGGTTTGGTATAAGCATTGTGATATCACATCTCATGCTATAGGAAGGGTCTCAGGATTGGAATGGGAAGGAGTTGGATATCACATCTCATGTTATAGGAAAGATCTCAGGTTTGGTATTAGAGGCATTGAAATATCACATCTCATGCTATCAGAAGGGTCTCAGGATTGGAATGGGAAGGAGTTGGATATCACATCTCATGCTAAAGGGAGGGTCTCAGGTTTGGAAGTGGAAGGATTTGGAAATCACATCTCATGTTATAGGAAGGATCTCAGGTTTGGTATTAGAAGCATTGAGATATCACATCTCATGCTATCAGAAGTATCTCAGGTTTGGTATTAGAGGCATTGAGATATCACATCTCATGCTATCATAAGGGTCTCAGGATTGGAATGGGAAGGAGTTGGATATCACATCTCATGTTATAGGAAGGATCTCAGGTTTGGTATTAGAAGAATTGAGACATCACATCTCATGCTATATGAAGGGTCTCAGGATTGGAATGGGAAGAAGTTGGATATCACATCTCATGCTATAGGAAGGGTCTCAGATTTGGTATAAGCATTGAGATATCACATCTAATGCTATAGGAAGGGTCTCAGGATTGGAATGGGAAGGAGTTGCATATGACATCTCAGGCCATAGCAAGGGTCTCAGGTTTGGTATAAGCATTGAGATATCACATCTCTGCTATCGGAAGGGTCTCAGGATTGGAATGGGAAGGAGTTGGATATCCCAAATCATGTTATAGGAAGGGTCTCAGGTTTGGTATTAGAAGCATTGAGATATCACATCTCATGCTATAGGAAGGGTCTCAGGATTGGAATGGGGAGGACTTGGATGTCACATCTCATGTTATAGGAAGGCTCTCAGGTTTGGAAGGGGAAGGAGTTGGATATCACATTTCATGTTAGAGGAACGATCTCAGGTTTGGTATTAGAGGCCTTGAGATATCACATCTCATGCTATAGGAAGGGTCTCAGGATTGGAATGGGAAGGAGTTGGATATCACATCTCAAGCTATAGGAACGGGCTCAGGTTTGGTATAAGCATTGTGATATCACATCTCATGCTATAGGAAGGGTCTCAGGATTGGAATGGGAAGGAGTTGGATATCACATCTCATGTTATAGGAAAGATCTCAGGTTTGGTATTAGAAGCATTGCGACATCACATCTCATGTTATAGGAAGGGTCTCAGGATTGGAATGGGAAGAAGTTGGATATCACATCTCATGCTATAGGAAGGGTCTCAGGTTTGGTATAAGCATTGAGATATCACATCTCATGCTATAGGAAGGGTCTCAGGATTGGAATGGGAAGGAGTTGTATATGATATCTCATGCCATAGGAAGGGTCTCAGGTTTGGTATAAGCATTGAGATATCACATCACATGCTATAGGAAGGGTCTCAGGATTGGAATGGAAATTACTTGGATATCACATCTCATGCTATAGGCAGGGTCTCAGGTTTGGAAAGGGAAGGAGATGGATATCACATTTCATGTTAGAGGTAGGATCTCAGGTTTGGTATTAGAGGCATTGAAATATCACATCTCATGCTATCAGATGGGTCTCAGGATTGGAATGGGAAGGAGTTGGATATCACATCTCATGCTAAAGGGAGGGTCTCAGGTTTGGAAGGGGAAGGATTTGGAAATCACATCTCATGTTATAGGAAGGATCTCAGGTTTGGTATTAGAAGCATTGAGATATCACATCTCATGCTATCGGAAGTATCTCAGGTTTGGTATTAGAGGCATTGAGATATCACATCTCATGCTATCATGAGGGTCTCAGGATTGGAATGGGAAGGAGTTGGATATCACATCCCATGTTATAGGAAGGATCTCAGGTTTGGTATTAGAAGCATTGAGACATCACATCTCATGCTATAGGAAGGGTCTCAGGATTGGAATGGGAAGGAGTTGGATATCACATCTCATGCTATAGGAAGGGTCTCAGATTTGGTATAAGCATTGAGATATCACATCACATGCTATAGGAAGGGTCTCAGGATTGGAATGGGAAGGACTTGGATATCACATCTCATGCTATAGGCAGGGTCTCAGGTTTGGAAAGGGAAGGAGATGGATATCACATTTCATGTTAGAGGTAGGATCTCAGGTTTGGTATTAGAGGCATTGAAATATCACATCTCATGCTATCAGAAGGGTCTCAGGATTGGAATGGGAAGGAGTTGGATATCACATCTCATGCTAAAGGGAGGGTCTCAGGTTTGGAAGTGGAAGGATTTGGAAATCACATCTCATGTTATAGGAAGGATCTCAGGTTTGGTATTAGAAGCATTGAGATATCACATCTCATGCTATCAGAAGTATCTCAGGTTTGGTATTAGAGGCATTGAGATATCACATCTCATGCTATCATAAGGGTCTCAGGATTGGAATGGGAAGGAGTTGGATATCACATCTCATGTTATAGGAAGGATCTCAGGTTTGGTATTAGAAGAATTGAGACATCACATCTCATGCTATAGGAAGGGTCTCAGGATTGGAATGGGAAGAAGTTGGATATCACATCTCATGCTATAGGAAGGGTCTCAGATTTGGTATAAGCATTGAGATATCACATCTAATGCTATAGGAAGGGTCTCAGGATTGGAATGGGAAGGAGTTGCATATGACATCTCAGGCCATAGGAAGGGTCTCAGGTTTGGTATAAGCATTGAGATATCACATCTCTGCTATCGGAAGGGTCTCAGGATTGGAATGGGAAGGAGTTGGATATCCCAAATCATGTTATAGGAAGGGTCTCAGGTTTGGTATTAGAAGCATTGAGATATCACATCTCATGCTATAGGAAGGGTCTCAGGATTGGAATGGGGAGGACTTGGATGTCACATCTCATGTTATAGGGAGGGTCTCAAGTTTGATATTAGAAGCATTGAGATAACAAATCTCATGATATCGGAAGGGTCTCAGGATTGGAATGGGAAGGAATTGGATATCACATCTCATGATAAAGGAAGGGTCTAAGGTTTGGAAGGGGAAGGATTTGGATATCACATCTCATGTTATAGGACGGGTCTCAGGTTTGGTATTAGAAGCATTGAGATATCAAGTCTCATGGTATAGGAAGGGTCTCAGAATTGGAATGGGAAGGAGTTGGATATCACATCTCAAGCTATAGGTAGGGTCTCAGGATTGGAATGGGAAGGAGTTTGATATCACATCTCATGCCATAGTATGGGTCTCAGGTTTGGTAGAAGCATTGGGATATCACATCTCATGCTATCGGAAGGGTATCAGTATTGGATTTGGAAGGAGTTGGATATCCCATCTCATGCTATAGGAAGGGTCTCAGGTTGGAATGGGAAGGAATTGGATATCACATTTCATGTTATAGGAAGGCTCTCAGGTTTGGAAGGGGAAGGAGTTGGATATCACATTTCATGTTAGAGGAAGGATCTCAGGTTTGGTATTAGAGGCCTTGAGATATCACATCTCATGCTATAGGAAGGGTCTCAGGATTGGAATGGGAAGGAGTTGGATATCACATCTCAAGCTATAGGAAGGGTCTCAGGTTTGGTATAAGCATTGAGATATCACATCTCATGCTATAGGAAGGGTCTCAGGATTGGAATGGGAAGGAGTTGGATATCACATCTCATGTTATAGGAAAGATCTCAGGTTTGGTATTAGAAGCATTGAGACATCACATCTCATGTTACACGTAGGGTCTCAGGATTGGAATGGGAAGAAGTTGGATATCACATCTCATGCTATAGGAAGAGTCTCAGGTTTGGAAGGGGAAGGAGTTGGATATCCAATCTCATGTTATAGGACTGGTCTCGAGTTTGGTATTAGAAGCATTGAGATATCACATCGCATGCTGTAGGAAGGTTTTCAGGTTTGGAATGGGGAGGAATTGGATATCACATCTCATGTCATAGGAAGGATCTCAGGTTTGGTATTAGAAGCATTGAGATATCACATCTCATGCTATAGGAATGGTCTCAGGATTGGAATGGGAAGGAGTTGGATATTACACTCTTGCTATAGGAAGGGTCTCATGTTTGGAATGGGAAGGAGTTGGATATCACATATGCTATAGGAAGGGTCTCAGGTTTGGACCGGGAAATAGTTGGATATCACATCTCATGTTATAGGAAGGGTCTCAGGTTTGGTATAAGCATTGAGATATCACATCTCTGCTATCGGAAGTGTCTCAGGATTGGAATGGGAAGGAGTTGGATATCCCATCTCATGTTATAGGACGGGTCTCAGGTTTGGTATAAGCATTGTAATATCACATCTCATGCTATAGGAAGGGTCTCAGGATTGGAATGGGAAGGAGTTGGATATCACATCTCATGTTATAGGAAAGATCTCAGGTTTGGTATTAGAAGCATTGCGATATCACATCTCATGTTATAGGAAGGGTCTCAGGATTGGAATGGGAAGAAGTTGGATATCACATCTCATGCTATAGGAAGGGTCTCAGGTTTGGTATAAGCATTGAGATATCACATCTCATGCTATAGGAAGGGTCTCAGGATTGGAATGGGAAGGAGTTGTATATGACATCTCATGCCATAGGAAGGGTCTCAGGTTTGGTATAAGCATTGAGATATCACATCACATGCTATAGGAAGGGTCTCAGGATTGGAATGGAAAGGACTTGGATATCACATCTCATGCTATAGGCAGGGTCTCAGGTTTGGAAAGGGAAGGAGATGGATATCACATTTCATGTTAGAGGTAGGATCTCAGGTTTGGTATTAGAGGCATTGAAATATCACATCTCATGCTATCAGATTGGTCTCAGGATTGGAATGGGAAGGAGTTGGATATCACATCTCATGCTAAAGGGAGGGTCTCAGGTTTGGAAGGGGAAGGATTTGGAAATCACATCTCATGTTATAGGAAGGATCTCAGGTTTGGTATTAGAAGCATTGAGATATCACATCTCATGCTATCGGAAGTATCTCAGGTTTGGTTTTAGAGGCATTGAGATATCACATCTCATGCTATCATAGGGGTCTCAGGATTGGAATGGGAAGGAGTTGGATATCACATCTCATGTTATAGGAAGGATCTCAGGTTTGGTATTAGAAGCATTGAGATATCACATCTCATGCTATCGGAAGTATCTCAGGTTTGGTATTAGAGGCATTGAGATATCACATCTCATGCTATCATAAGGGTCTCAGGATTGGAATGGGAAGGAGTTGGATATCACATCTCATGTTATAGGAAGGATCTCAGGTTTGGTATTAGAAGCATTGAGACATCACATCTCATGCTATGGGAAGGGTCTCAGGATTGGAATGGGAAGGAGTTGGATATCACATCTCATGCTATAGGAAGGGTCTCAGATTTGGTATAAGCATTGAGATATCACATCTCATGCTATAGGAAGGGTCTCAGGATTGGAATGGGAAGGAGTTGGATATCACATCTCATGTTATAGGAAAGATCTCAGGTTTGGTATTAGAAGCATTGAGACATCACATCTCATGTTATAGGAAGGGTCTCAGGATTGGAATGGGAAGAAGTTGGATATCACATCTCATGCTATAGGAAGAGTCTCAGGTTTGGAAGGGGAAGGAGTTGGATATCCAATCTCATGTTATAGGACTGGTCTCGGGTTTGGTATTAGAAGCATTGAGATATCACATCGCATGCTGTAGGAAGGTTTTCAGGTTTGGAATGGGGAGGAATTGGATATCACATCTCATGTCATAGGAAGGATGTCAGGTTTGGTATTAGAAGCATTGAGATATCACATCTCATGCTATAGGAATGGTCTCAAGATTGGAATGGGAAGGAGTTGGATATTACACTCTTGCTATAGGAAGGGTCTCATGTTTGGAATGGGAAGGAGTTGGATATCACATATGCTATAGGAAGGGTCTCAGGTTTGGACCGGGAAATAGTTGGATATCACATCTCATGTTATAGGAAGGGTCTCAGGTTTGGTATAAGCATTGAGATATCACATCTCTGCTATCGGAAGTGTCTCAGGATTGGAATGGGAAGGAGTTGGATATCCCATCTCATTTTATAGGACGGGTCTCAGGTTTGTTATTAGAATCATTGAGATATCATATTGCATGCTGTAGGAAGGGTCTAAGGATTGGAATGGGAAGGACTTGGATATCACATCTCATGCTATAGGTAGGCTCTCAGGTTTGGAAAGGGAAGGAGTTGGATATCACATTTCATGTTAGAGGAAGGATCTCAGGTTTGGTATTAGAGGCATTGAGATATCACATCTCATGCTATAGGAAGAGTCTCAGGATTGGAATGGGAAGGAGTTGGATATCACATCTCATGCTATAGGAAGGGTCTCAGGTTTGGTATAAGCATTGAGATATCACATCTCATGCTATAGGAAGGGTCTCGGGATTGGAATGGGAAGGAGTTGGATATCACATCTCATGTTATAGGAAGGGTCTCAGGTTTGGTATAAGCATTGAGATATCACATCTCATGCTATAGGAAGGGTCTCAGGTTTGGAATGGGAAGGAGTTGTATATGACATCTCATGCAATAGGAAGGGTATCAAGTTTGGTATAAGCATTGAGATATCACATCACATGCTATAGGAAGGGTCTCAGGATTGGAATGGAAAGGACTTGGATATCACATCTCATGCTATAGGCAGGGTCTCAGTTTTGGAAAGGGAAGGAGATGGATATCACATTTCATGTTAGAGGTAGGATCTCAGGTTTGGTATTAGAGGCATTGAAATATCACATCTCATGCTATCAGAAGGGTCTCAGGATTGGAATGGGAAGGAGTTGGATATCACATCTCATGCTAAAGGGAGGGTCTCAGGTTTGGAAGGGGAAGGATTTGGAAATCACATCTCATGTTATAGGAAGGATCTCAGGTTTGGTATTAGAAGCATTGAGATATCACATCTCATGCTATCGGAAGTATCTCAGGTTTGGTATTAGAGGCATTGAGATATCACATCTCATGCTATCATAAGGGTCTCAGGATTGGAATGGGAAGGAGTTGGATATCACATCTCATGTTATAGGAAGGCTCTCAGGTTTGGAAGGGGAAGGAGTTGGATATCACATTTCATGTTAGAAGAACGATCTCAGGTTTGGTATTAGAGGCCTTGAGATATCACATCTCATGCTATAGGAAGGGTCTCAGGATTGGAATGGGAAGGAGTTGGATATCACATCTCAAGCTATAGGAAGGTTTTCAGGTTTGGAATGGGGAGGAATTGGATATCACATCTCATGTCATAGGAAGGATCTCAGGTTTGGTATTAGAAGCATTGAGATATCACATCTCATGCTATAGGAATGGTCTCAGGATTGGAATGGGAAGGAGTTGGATATTACACTCTTGCTATAGGAAGGGTCTCATGTTTGGAATGGGAAGGAGTTGGATATCACATATGCTATAGGAAGGGTCTCAGGTTTGGACCGGGAAATAGTTGGATATCACATCTCATGTTATAGGAAGGGTCTCAGGTTTGGTATAAGCATTGAGATATCACATCTCATGCTATCGGAAGGGTTTCGGGATTGTAATGGGAAGGAGTTGGATATCACATCTCATGTTATAGGAAGGGTCTCAGGTTTGGTATAAGCATTGAGATATCACATCTCATGCTATAGGAAGGGTCTCAGGTTTGGAATGGGAAGGAGTTGTATATGACATCTCATGCCATAGGAAGGGTCTCAGGTTTGGTATAAGCATTGAGATATCACATCACATGCTATAGGAAGGGTCTCAGGATTGGAATGGAAAGGACTTGGATATCACATCTCATGCTATAGGCAGGGTCTCAGGTTTGGAAAGGGAAGGAGATGGATATCACATTTCATGTTAGAGGTAGGATCTCAGGTTTGGTATTAGAGGCATTGAAATATCACATCTCATGCTATCAGAAGGGTCTCAGGATTGGAATGGGAAGGAGTTGGATATCACATCTCATGCTAAAGGGAGGGTCTCAGGTTTGGAAGGGGAAGGATTTGGAAACGCACATCTCATGTTATAGGAAGGATCTCAGGTTTGGTATTAGAAGCATTGAGATATCACATCTCCTGCTATCGGAAGTATCTCAGGTTTGGTATTAGAGGCATTGAGATATCACATCTCATGCTATCATAAGGGTCTCAGGATTGGAATGGGAAGGAGTTGGATATCACATCTCATGTTATAGGAAGGCTCTCAGGTTTGGAAGGGGAAGGAGTTGGATATCACATTTCATGTTAGAGGAACGATCTCAGGTTTGGTATTAGAGGCCTTGAGATATCACATCTCATGCTATAGGAAGGGTCTCAGGATTGGAATGGGAAGGAGTTGGATATCACATCTCAAGCTATAGGAACGGTCTAAGGTTTGGTATAAGCATTGTGATATCACATCTCATGCTATAGGAAGGGTCTCAGGATTGGAATGGGAAGGAGTTGGATATCACATCTCATGTTTTAGGAAAGATCTCAGGTTTGGTATTAGAAGCATTGCGACATCACATCTCATGTTATAGGAAGGGTCTCAGGATTGGAATGGGAAGAAGTTGGATATCACATCTCATGCTATAGGAAGGGTCTCAGGTTTGGTATAAGCATTGAGATATCACATCTCATGCTATAGGAAGGGTCTCAGGATTGGAATGGGAAGGAGTTGTATATGACATCTCATGCCATAGGAAGGGTCTCAGGTTTGGTATAAGCATTGAGATATCACATCACATGCTATAGGAAGGGTCTAAGGATTGGAATGGAAAGGACTTGGATATCACATCTCATGCTATAGGCAGGGTCTCAGGTTTGGAAAGGGAAGGAGATGGATATCACATTTCATGTTAGAGGTAGGATCTCAGGTTTGGTATTAGAGGCATTGAAATATCACATCTCATGCTATCAGATTGGTCTCAGGATTGGAATGGGAAGGAGTTGGATATCACATCTCATGCTAAAGGGAGGGTCTCAGGTTTGGAAGGGGAAGGATTTGGAAATCACATCTCATGTTATAGGAAGGATCTCAGGTTTGGTATTAGAAGCATTGAGATATCACATCTCATGCTATCGGAAGTATCTCAGGTTTGGTATTAGAGGCATTGAGATATCACATCTCATGCTATCATAAGGGTCTCAGGATTGGAATGGGAAGGAGTTGGATATCACATCTCATGTTATAGGAAGGATCTCAGGTTTGGTATTAGAAGCATTGAGATATCACATCTCATGCTATCGGAAGTATCTCAGGTTTGGTATTAGAGGCATTGAGATATCACATCTCATGCTATCATAAGGGTCTCAGGATTGGAATGGGAAGGAGTTGGATATCACATCTCATGTTATAGGAAGGATCTCAGGTTTGGTATTAGAAGCATTGAGACATCACATCTCATGCTATAGGAAGGGTCTCAGGATTGGAATGGGAAGGAGTTGGATATCACATCTCATGCTATAGGAAGGGTCTCAGATTTGGTATAAGCATTGAGATATCACATCTCATGCTATAGGAAGAGTCTCAGGATTGGAATGGGAAGGAGTTGGATATCACATCTCATGTTATAGGAAAGATCTCAGGTTTGGTATTAGAAGCATTGAGACATCACATCTCATGTTATAGGAAGGGTCTCAGGATTGGAATAGGAAGAAGTTGGATATCACATCTCATGCTATAGGAAGAGTCTCAGGTTTGGAAGGGGAAGGAGTTGGATATCCAATCTCATGTTATAGGACTGGTCTCGGGTTTGGTATTAGAAGCATTGAGATATCACATCGCATGCTGTAGGAAGGTTTTCAGGTTTGGAATGGGGAGGAATTGGATATCACATCTCATGTCATAGGAAGGATCTCAGGTTTGGTATTAGAAGCATTGAGATATCACATCTCATGCTATAGGAATGGTCTCAGGATTGGAATGGGAAGGAGTTGGATATTACACTCTTGCTATAGGAAGGGTCTCATGTTTGGAATGGGAAGGAGTTGGATATCACATATGCTATAGGAAGGGTCTCAGGTTTGGACCGGGAAATAGTTGGATATCACATCTCATGTTATAGGAAGGGTCTCAGGTTTGGTATAAGCATTGAGATATCACATCTCTGCTATCGGAAGTGTCTCAGGATTGGAATGGGAAGGAGTTGGATATCCCATCTCATGTTATAGGACGGGTCTCAGGTTTGTTATTAGAATCATTGAGATATCATATTGCATGCTGTAGGAAGGGTCTAAGGATTGGAATGGGAAGGACTTGGATATCACATCTCATGCTATAGGAAGGCTCTCAGGTTTGGAAAGGGAACGAGTTGGATATCACATTTCATGTTAGAGGAAGGATCTCAGGTTTGGTATTAGAGGCATTGAGATATCACATCTCATGCTATAGGAAGAGTCTCAGGATTGGAATGGGAAGGAGTTGGATATCACATCTCATGCTATAGGAAGGGTCTCAGGTTTGGTATAAGCATTGAGATATCACATCTCATGCTATAGGAAGGGTCTCGGGATTGGAATGGGAAGGAGTTGGATATCACATCTCATGTTATAGGAAGGGTCTCAGATTTGGAAAGGGAAGGAGATGGATATCACATTTCATGTTAGAGGTAGGATCTCAGGTTTGGTATTAGAGGCATTGAAATATCACATCTCATGCTATCAGAAGGGTCTCAGGATTGGAATGGGAAGGAGTTGGATATCACATCTCATGCTAAAGGGAGGGTCTGAGGTTTGGAAGGGGAAGGATTTGGAAATCACATCTCATGTTATAGGAAGGATCTCAGGTTTGGTATTAGAAGCATTGAGATATCACATCTCATGCTATCGGAAGTATCTCAGGTTTGGTATTAGAGGCATTGAGATATCACATCTCATGCTATCATAAGGGTCTCAGGATTGGAATGGGAAGGAGTTGGATATCACATCTCATGTTATAGGAAGGCTCTCAGGTTTGGAAGGGGAAGGAGTTGGATATCACATTTCATGTTAGAGGAACGATCTCAGGTTTGGTATTAGAGGCCTTGAGATATCACATCTCATGCTATAGGAAGGGTCTCAGGATTGGAATGGGAAGGAGTTGGATATCACATCTCAAGCTATAGGAAGGGTCTAAGGTTTGGTATAAGCATTGTGATATCACATCTCATGCTATAGGAAGGGTCTCAGGATTGGAATGGGAAGGAGTTGGATATCACATCTCATGTTATAGGAAAGATCTCAGGTTTGGTATTAGAAGCATTGCGACATCACATCTCATGTTATAGGAAGGGTCTCAGGATTGGAATGGGAAGAAGTTGGATATCACATCTCATGCTATAGGAAGGGTCTCAGGTTTGGTATAAGCATTGAGATATCACATCTCATGCTATAGGAAGGGTCTCAGGATTGGAATGGGAAGGAGTTGTATATGACATCTCATGCCATAGGAAGGGTCTCAGGTTTGGTATAAGCATTGAGATATCACATCACATGCTATAGGAAGGGTCTCAGGATTGGAATGGAAAGGACTTGGATATCACATCTCATGCTATAGGCAGGGTCTCAGGTTTGGAAAGGGAAGGAGATGGATATCACATTTCATGTTAGAGGTAGGATCTCAGGTTTGGTATTAGAGGCATTGAAATATCACATCTCATGCTATCAGATTGGTCTCAGGATTGGAATGGGAAGGAGTTGGATATCACATCTCATGCTAAAGGGAGGGTCTCAGGTTTGGAAGGGGAAGGATTTGGAAATCACATCTCATGTTATAGGAAGGATCTCAGGTTTGGTATTAGAAGCATTGAGATATCACATCTCATGCTATCGGAAGTATCTCAGGTTTGGTATTAGAGGCATTGAGATATCACATCTCATGCTATCATAAGGGTCTCAGGATTGGAATGGGAAGGAGTTGGATATCACATCTCATGTTATAGGAAGGATCTCAGGTTTGGTATTAGAAGCATTGAGACATCACATCTCATGCTATAGGAATGGTCTCAGGATTGGAATGGGAAGGAGTTGGATATCACATCTCATGCTATAGGAAGGGTCTCAGATTTGGTATAAGCATTGAGATATCACATCTCATGCTATAGGAAGAGTCTCAGGATTGGAATGGAAGTAGTTGGATATCACATCTCATGTTATAGGAAAGATCTCAGGTTTGGTATTAGAAGCATTGAGACATCACATCTCATGTTATAGGAAGGGTCTCAGGATTGGAATGGGAAGAAGTTGGATATCACATCTCATGCTATAGGAAGAGTCTCAGGTTTGGAAGGGGAAGGAGTTGGATATCCAATCTCATGTTATAGGACTGGTCTCGGGTTTGGTATTAGAAGCATTGAGATATCACATCGCATGCTGTAGGAAGGTTTTCAGGTTTGGAATGGGGAGGAATTGGATATCACATCTCATGTCATAGGAAGGATCTCAGGTTTGGTATTAGAAGCATTGAGATATCACATCTCATGCTATAGGAAGGGTCTCAGATTTGGTATAAGCATTGAGATATCACATCTAATGCTATAGGAAGGGTCTCAGGATTGGAATGGGAAGGAGTTGCATATGACATCTCAGGCCATAGGAAGGGTCTCAGGTTTGGTATAAGCATTGAGATATCACATCTCTGCTATCGGAAGGGTCTCAGGATTGGAATGGGAAGGAGTTGGATATCCCAAATCATGTTATAGGAAGGGTCTCAGGTTTGGTATTAGAAGCATTGAGATATCACATCTCATGCTATAGGAAGGGTCTCAGGATTGGAATGGGGAGGACTTGGATGTCACATCTCATGTTATAGGGAGGGTCTCAAGTTTGATATTAGAAGCATTGAGATAACAAATCTCATGATATCGGAAGGGTCTCAGGATTGGAATGGGAAGGAATTGGATATCACATCTCATGATAAAGGAAGGGTCTAAGGTTTGGAAGGGGAAGGATTTGGATATCACATCTCATGTTATAGGACGGGTCTCAGGTTTGGTATTAGAAGCATTGAGATATCAAGTCTCATGGTATAGGAAGGGTCTCAGAATTGGAATGGGAAGGAGTTGGATATCACATCTCAAGCTATAGGTAGGGTCTCAGGATTGGAATGGGAAGGAGTTTGATATCACATCTCATGCCATAGTATGGGTCTCAGGTTTGGTAGAAGCATTGGGATATCACATCTCATGCTATCGGAAGGGTATCAGTATTGGATTTGGAAGGAGTTGATATCCCATCTCATGCTATAGGAAGGGTCTCAGGTTGGAATGGGAAGGAATTGGATATCACATTTCATGTTATAGGAAGGCTCTCAGGTTTGGAAGGGGAAGGAGTTGGATATCACATTTCATGTTAGAGGAAGGATCTCAGGTTTGGTATTAGAGGCCTTGAGATATCACATCTCATGCTATAGGAAGGGTCTCAGGATTGGAATGGGAAGGAGTTGGATATCACATCTCAAGCTATAGGAAGGGTCTCAGGTTTGGTATAAGCATTGAGATATCACATCTCATGCTATAGGAAGGGTCTCAGGATTGGAATGGGAAGGAGTTGGATATCACATCTCATGTTATAGGAAAGATCTCAGGTTTGGTATTAGAAGCATTGAGACATCACATCTCATGTTACACGAAGGGTCTCAGGATTGAATGGGAAGAAGTTGGATATCACATCTCATGCTATAGGAAGAGTCTCAGGCTTGGAAGGGGAAGGAGTTGGATATCCAATCTCATGTTATAGGACTGGTCTCGGGTTTGGTATTAGAAGCATTGAGATATCACATCGCATGCTGTAGGAAGGTTTTCAGGTTTGGAATGGGGAGGAATTGGATATCACATCTCATGTCATAGGAAGGATCTCAGGTTTGGTATTAGAAGCATTGAGATATCACATCTCATGCTATAGGAATGGTCTCAGGATTGGAATGGGAAGGAGTTGGATATTACACTCTTGCTATAGGAAGGGTCTCATGTTTGGAATGGGAAGGAGTTGGATATCACATATGCTATAGGAAGGGTCTCAGGTTTGGACCGGGAAATAGTTGGATATCACATCTCATGTTATAGGAAGGGTCTCAGGTTTGGTATAAGCATTGAGATATCACATCTCTGCTATCGGAAGTGTCTCAGGATTGGAATGGGAAGGAGTTGGATATCCCATCTCATGTTATAGGACGGGTCTCAGGTTTGGTATAAGCATTGTGATATCACATCTCATGCTATAGGAAGGGTCTCAGGATTGGAATGGGAAGGAGTTGGATATCACATCTCATGTTATAGGAAAGATCTCAGGTTTGGTATTAGAAGCATTGCGACATCACATCTCATGTTATAGGAAGGGTCTCAGGATTGGAATGGGAAGAAGTTGGATATCACATCTCATGCTATAGGAAGGGTCTCAGGTTTGGTATAAGCATTGAGATATCACATCTCATGCTATAGGAAGGGTCTCAGGATTGGAATGGGAAGGAGTTGTATATGACATCTCATGCCATAGGAAGGGTCTCAGGTTTGGTATAAGCATTGAGATATCACATCACATGCTATAGGAAGGGTCTCAGGATTGGAATGGAAAGGACTTGGATATCACATCTCATGCTATAGGCAGGGTCTCAGGTTTGGAAAGGGAAGGAGATGGATATCACATTTCATGTTAGAGGTAGGATCTCAGGTTTGGTATTAGAGGCATTGAAATATCACATCTCATGCTATCAGATTGGTCTCAGGATTGGAATGGGAAGGAGTTGGATATCACATCTCATGCTAAAGGGAGGGTCTCAGGTTTGGAAGGGGAAGGATTTGGAAATCACATCTCATGTTATAGGAAGGATCTCAGGTTTGGTATTAGAAGCATTGAGATATCACATCTCATGCTATCGGAAGTATCTCAGGTTTGGTATTAGAGGCATTGAGATATCACATCTCATGCTATCATAAGGGTCTCAGGATTGGAATGGGAAGGAGTTGGATATCACATCTCATGTTATAGGAAGGATCTCAGGTTTGGTATTAGAAGCATTGAGATATCACATCTCATGCTATCGGAAGTATCTCAGGTTTGGTATTAGAGGCATTGAGATATCACATCTCATGCTATCATAAGGGTCTCAGGATTGGAATGGGAAGGAGTTGGATATCACATCTCATGTTATAGGAAGGATCTCAGGTTTGGTATTAGAAGCATTGAGACATCACATCTCATGCTATGGGAAGGGTCTCAGGATTGGAATGGGAAGGAGTTGGATATCACATCTCATGCTATAGGAAGGGTCTCAGATTTGGTATAAGCATTGAGATATCACATCTCATGCTATAGGAAGGGTCTCAGGATTGGAATGGGAAGGAGTTGGATATCACATCTCATGTTATAGGAAAGATCTCAGGTTTGGTATTAGAAGCATTGAGACATCACATCTCATGTTATAGGAAGGGTCTCAGGATTGGAATGGGAAGAAGTTGGATATCACATCTCATGCTATAGGAAGAGTCTCAGGTTTGGAAGGGGAAGGAGTTGGATATCCAATCTCATGTTATAGGACTGGTCTCGGGTTTGGTATTAGAAGCATTGAGATATCACATCGCATGCTGTAGGAAGGTTTTCAGGTTTGGAATGGGGAGGAATTGGATATCACATCTCATGTCATAGGAAGGATCTCAGGTTTGGTATTAGAAGCATTGAGATATCACATCTCATGCTATAGGAATGGTCTCAGGATTGGAATGGGAAGGAGTTGGATATTACACTCTTGCTATAGGAAGGGTCTCATGTTTGGAATGGGAAGGAGTTGGATATCACATATGCTATAGGAAGGGTCTCAGGTTTGGACCGGGAAATAGTTGGATATCACATCTCATGTTATAGGAAGGGTCTCAGGTTTGGTATAAGCATTGAGATATCACATCTCTGCTATCGGAAGTGTCTCAGGATTGGAATGGGAAGGAGTTGGATATCCCATCTCATGTTATAGGACGGGTCTCAGGTTTGTTATTAGAATCATTGAGATATCATATTGCATGCTGTAGGAAGGGTCTAAGGATTGGAATGGGAAGGACTTGGATATCACATCTCATGCTATAGGTAGGCTCTCAGGTTTGGAAAGGGAACGAGTTGGATATCACATTTCATGTTAGAGGAAGGATCTCAGGTTTGGTATTAGAGGCATTGAGATATCAAATCTCATGCTATAGGAAGAGTCTCAGGATTGGAATGGGAAGGAGTTGGATATCACATCTCATGCTATAGGAAGGGTCTCAGGTTTGGTATAAGCATTGAGATATCACATCTCATGCTATAGGAAGGGTCTCGGGATTGGAATGGGAAGGAGTTGGATATCACATCTCATGTTATAGGAAGGGTCTCAGGTTTGGAAAGGGAAGGAGATGGATATCACATTTCATGTTAGAGGTAGGATCTCAGGTTTGGTATTAGAGGCATTGAAATATCACATCTCATGCTATCAGAAGGGTCTCAGGATTGGAATGGGAAGGAGTTGGATATCACATCTCATGCTAAAGGGAGGGTCTGAGGTTTGGAAGGGGAAGGATTTGGAAATCACATCTCATGTTATAGGAAGGATCTCAGGTTTGGTATTAGAAGCATTGAGATATCACATCTCATGCTATCGGAAGTATCTCAGGTTTGGTATTAGAGGCATTGAGATATCACATCTCATGCTATCATAAGGGTCTCAGGATTGGAATGGGAAGGAGTTGGATATCACATCTCATGTTATAGGAAGGCTCTCAGGTTTGGAAGGGGAAGGAGTTGGATATCACATTTCATGTTAGAGGAACGATCTCAGGTTTGGTATTAGAGGCCTTGAGATATCACATCTCATGCTATAGGAAGGGTCTCAGGATTGGAATGGGAAGGTGTTGGATATCACATCTCAAGCTATAGGAACGGTCTAAGGTTTGGTATAAGTATTGTGATATCACATCTCATGCTATAGGAAGGGTCTCAGGATTGGAATGGGAAGGAGTTGGATATCACATCTCATGTTATAGGAAAGATCTCAGGTTTGGTATTAGAAGCATTGCGACATCACATCTCATGTTATAGGAAGGGTCTCAGGTTTGGTATAAGCATTGAGATATCACATCTCATGCTATAGGAAGGGTCTCAGGATTGGAATGGGAAGGAGTTGTATATGACATCTCATGCCATAGGAAGGGTCTCAGGTTTGGTATAAGCATTGAGATATCACATCACATGCTATAGGAAGGGTCTCAGGATTGGAATGGAAAGGACTTGGATATCACATCTCATGCTATAGGCAGGGTCTCAGGTTTGGAAAGGGAAGGAGATGGATATCACATTTCATGCTATAGGAAGGGTCTTAGGTTTGGTATAAGCATTGAGATATCACATCTCATGCTATAGGAAGGGTCTCAGGATTGGAATGGGAAGGAGTTGTATATGACATCTCATGCCATAGGAAGGGTCTCAGGTTTGGTATAAGCATTGAGATATCACATCACATGCTATAGGAAGGGTCTCAGGATTGGAATGGAAAGGACTTGGATATCACATCTCATGCTATAGGCAGGGTCTCAGGTTTGGAAAGGGAAGGAGATGGATATCACATTTCATGTTAGAGGTAGGATCTCAGGTTTGGTATTAGAGGCATTGAAATATCACATCTCATGCTATCAGATTGGTCTCAGGATTGGAATGGGAAGGAGTTGGATATCACATCTCATGCTAAAGGGAGGGTCTCAGGTTTGGAAGGGGAAGGATTTGGAAATCACATCTCATGTTATAGGAAGGATCTCAGGTTTGGTATTAGAAGCATTGAGATATCACATCTCATGCTATCGGAAGTATCTCAGGTTTGGTATTAGAGGCATTGAGATATCACATCTCATGCTATCATAAGGGTCTCAGGATTGGAATGGGAAGGAGTTGGATATCACATCTCATGTTATAGGAAGGATCTCAGGTTTGGTATTAGAAGCATTGAGACATCACATCTCATGCTATAGGAAGGGTCTCAGGATTGGAATGGGAAGGAGTTGGATATCACATCTCATGCTATAGGAAGGGTCTCAGATTTGGTATAAGCATTGAGATATCACATCTCATGCTATAGGATGGGTCTCAGGATTGGAATGGGAAGTAGTTGGATATCACATCTCATGTTATAGGAAAGATCTCAGGTTTGGTATTAGAAGCATTGAGACATCACATCTCATGTTATAGGAAGGGTCTCAGGATTGGAATGGGAAGAAGTTGGATATCACATCTCATGCTATAGGAAGAGTCTCAGGTTTGGAAGGGGAAGGAGTTGGATATCCAATCTCATGTTATAGGACTGGTCTCGGGTTTGGTATTAGAAGCATTGAGATATCACATCGCATGCTGTAGGAAGGTTTTCAGGTTTGGAATGGGGAGGAATTGGATATCACATCTCATGTCATAGGAAGGATCTCAGGTTTGGTATTAGAAGCATTGAGATATCACATCTCATGCTATAGGAATGGTCTCAGGATTGGAATGGGAAGGAGTTGGATATTACACTCTTGCTATAGGAAGGTTCTCATGTTTGGAATGGGAAGGAGTTGGATATCACATATGCTATAGGAAGGGTCTCAGGTTTGGACCGGGAAATAGTTGGATATCACATCTCATGTTATAGGAAGGGTCTCAGGTTTGGTATAAGCATTGAGATATCACATCTCTGCTATCGGAAGTGTCTCAGGATTGGAATGGGAAGGAGTTGGATATCCCATCTCATGTTATAGGACGGGTCTCAGGTTTGTTATTAGAATCATTGAGATATCATATTGCATGCTGTAGGAAGGGTCTAAGGATTGGAATGGGAAGGACTTGGATATCACATCTCATGCTATAGGTAGGCTCTCAGGTTTGGAAAGGGAAGGAGTTGGATATCACATTTCATGTTAGAGGAAGGATCTCAGGTTTGGTATTAGAGGCATTGAGATATCACATCTCATGCTATAGGAAGAGTCTCAGGATTGGAATGGGAAGGAGTTGGATATCACATCTCATGCTATAGGAAGGGTCTCAGGTTTGGTATAAGCATTGAGATATCACATCTCATGCTATAGGAAGGGTCTCGGGATTGGAATGGGAAGGAGTTGGATATCACATCTCATGTTATAGGAAGGGTCTCAGGTTTGGTATAAGCATTGGGATATCACATCTCATGCTATAGGAAGGGTCTCAGGTTTGGAATGGGAAGGAGTTGTATATGACATCTCATGCCATAGGAAGGGTCTCAGGTTTGGTATAAACATTGAGATATCACATCACATGCTATAGGAAGGGTCTCAGGATTGGAATGGAAAGGACTTGGATATCACATCTCATGCTATAGGCAGGGTCTCAGTTTTGGAAAGGGAAGGAGATGGATATCACATTTCATGTTAGAGGTAGGATCTCAGGTTTGGTATTAGAGGCATTGAAATATCACATCTCATGCTATCAGAAGGGTCTCAGGATTGGAATGGGAAGGATTTGGATATCACATCTCATGCTAAAGGGAGGGTCTCAAATTTGGAAGGGAAAGGATTTGGAAATCACATCTCATGTTATAGGAAGGATCTCAGGTTTGGTATTAGAAGCATTGAGATATCACATCTCATGCTATCGGAAGTATCTCAGGTTTGGTATTAGAGGCATTGAGATATCACATCTCATGCTATCATAAGGGTCTCAGGATTGGAATGGGAAGGAGTTGGATATCACATCTCATGTAATAGGAAGGCTCTCAGGTTTGGAAGGGGAAGGAGTTGGATATCACATTTCATGTTAGAGGAACGATCTCAGGTTTGGTATTAGAGGCCTTGAGATATCACATCTCATGCTATAGGAAGGGTCTCAGGATTGGAATGGGAAGGAGTTGGATATCACATCTCAAGCTATAGGAACGGTCTAAGGTTTGGTATAAGCATTGTGATATCACATCTCATGCTATAGGAAGGTTTTCAGGTTTGGAATGGGGAGGAATTGGATATCACATCTCATGTCATAGGAAGGATCTCAGGTTTGGTATTAGAAGCATTGAGATATCACATCTCATGCTATAGGAATGGTCTCAGGATTGGAATGGGAAGGAGTTGGATATTACACTCTTGCTATAGGAAGGGTCTCATGTTTGGAATGGGAAGGAGTTGGATATCACATATGCTATAGGAAGGGTCTCAGGTTTGGACCGGGAAATAGTTGGATATCACATCTCATGTTATAGGAAGGGTCTCAGGTTTGGTATAAGCATTGAGATATCACATCTCTGCTATCGGAAGTGTCTCAGGATTGGAATGGGAAGGAGTTGGATATCCCATCTCATGTTATAGGACGGGTCTCAGGTTTGTTATTAGAATCATTGAGATATCATATTGCATGCTGTAGGAAGGGTCTAAGGATTGGAATGGGAAGGACTTGGATATTCCATCTCATGCTATAGGTAGGCTCTCAGGTTTGGAAAGGGAAGGAGTTGGATATCACATTTCATGTTAGAGGAAGGATCTCAGGTTTGGTATTAGAGGCATTGAGATATCACATCTCATGCTATAGGAAGAGTCTCAGGATTGGAATGGGAAGGAGTTGGATATCACATCTCATGCTATAGGAAGGGTCTCAGGTTTGGTATAAGCATTGAGATATCACATCTCATGCTATAGGAAGGGTCTCGGGATTGTAATGGGAAGGAGTTGGATATCACATCTCATGTTATAGGAAGGGTCTCAGGTTTGGTATAAGCATTGAGATATCACATCTCATGCTATAGGAAGGGTCTCAGGTTTGGAATGGGAAGGAGTTGTATATGACATCTCATGCCATAGGAAGGGTCTCAGGTTTGGTATAAGCATTGAGATATCACATCACATGCTATAGGAAGGGTCTCAGGATTGGAATGGAAAGGACTTGGATATCACATCTCATGCTATAGGCAGGGTCTCAGGTTTGGAAAGGGAAGGAGATGGATATCACATTTCATGTTAGAGGTAGGATCTCAGGTTTGGTATTAGAGGCATTGAAATATCACATCTCATGCTATCAGAAGGGTCTCAGGATTGGAATGGGAAGGAGTTGGATATCACATCTCATGCTAAAGGGAGGGTCTCAGGTTTGGAAGGGGAAGGATTTGGAAATCACATCTCATGTTATAGGAAGGATCTCAGGTTTGGTATTAGAAGCATTGAGATATCACATCTCATGCTATCGGAAGTATCTCAGGTTTGGTATTAGAGGCATTGAGATATCACATCTCATGCTATCATAAGGGTCTCAGGATTGGAATGGGAAGGAGTTGGATATCACATCTCATGTTATAGGAAGGCTCTCAGGTTTGGAAGGGGAAGGAGTTGGATATCACATCTCATGCTATAGGAAGGGTCTCAGGATTGGAATGGGAAGGAGTTGGATATCACATCTCAAGCTATAGGAACGGTCTAAGGTTTGGTATAAGCATTGTGATATCACATCTCATGCTATAGGAAGGGTCTCAGGATTGGAATGGGAAGGAGTTGGATATCACATCTCATGTTTTAGGAAAGATCTCAGGTTTGGTATTTGAAGCATTGCGACATCACATCTCATGTTGTAGGAAGGGTCTCAGGATTGGAATGGGAAGAAGTTGGATATCACATCTCATGCTATAGGAAGGGTCTCAGGTTTGGTATAAGCATTGAGATATCACATCTCATGCTATAGGAAGGGTCTCAGGATTGGAATGGGAAGGAGTTGTATATGACATCTCATGCCATAGGAAGGGTCTCAGGTTTGGTATAAGCATTGAGATATCACATCACATGCTATAGGAAGGGTCTAAGGATTGGAATGGAAAGGACTTGGATATCACATCTCATGCTATAGGCAGGGTCTCAGGTTTGGAAAGGGAAGGAGATGGATATCACATTTCATGTTAGAGGTAGGATCTCAGGTTTGGTATTAGAGGCATTGAAATATCACATCTCATGCTATCAGATTGGTCTCAGGATTGGAATGGGAAGGAGTTGGATATCACATCTCATGCTAAAGGGAGGGTCTCAGGTTTGGAAGGGGAAGGATTTGGAAATCACATCTCATGTTTTAGGAAGGATCTCAGGTTTGGTATTAGAAGCATTGAGATATCACATCTCATGCTATCGGAAGTATCTCAGGTTTGGTATTAGAGGCATTGAGATATCACATCTCATGCTATCATAAGGGTCTCAGGATTGGAATGGGAAGGAGTTGGATATCACATCTCATGTTATAGGAAGGATCTCAGGTTTGGTATTAGAAGCATTGAGATATCACATCTCATGCTATCGGAAGTATCTCAGGTTTGGTATTAGAGGCATTGAGATATCACATCTCATGCTATCATAAGGGTCTCAGGATTGGAATGGGAAGGAGTTGGATATCACATCTCATGTTATAGGAAGGATCTCAGGTTTGGTATTAGAAGCATTGAGACATCACATCTCATGCTATAGGAAGGGTCTCAGGATTGGAATGGGAAGGAGTTGGATATCACATCTCATGCTATAGGAAGGGTCTCAGATTTGGTATAAGCATTGAGATATCACATCTCATGCTATAGGAAGGGTCTCAGGATTGGAATGGGAAGGAGTTGGATATCACATCTCATGTTATAGGAAAGATCTCAGGTTTGGTATTAGAAGCATTGAGACATCACATCTCATGTTATAGGAAGGGTCTCAGGATTGGAATGGGAAGAAGTTGGATATCACATCTCATGCTATAGGAAGAGTCTCAGGTTTGGAAGGGGAAGGAGTTGGATATCCAATCTCATGTTATAGGACTGGTCTCGGGTTTGGTATTAGAAGCATTGAGATATCACATTGCATGCTGTAGGAAGGTTTTCAGGTTTGGAATGGGGAGGAATTGGATATCACATCTCATGTCATAGGAAGGATCTCAGGTTTGGTATTAGAAGCATTGAGATATCACATCTCATGCTATAGGAATGGTCTCAGGATTGGAATGGGAAGGAGTTGGATATTACACTCTTGCTATAGGAAGGGTATCATGTTTGGAATGGGAAGGAGTTGGATATCACATATGCTATAGGAAGGGTCTCAGGTTTGGACCGGGAAATAGTTGGATATCACATCTCATGTTATAGGAAGGGTCTCAGGTTTGGTATAAGCATTGAGATATCACATCTCTGCTATCGGAAGTGTCTCAGGATTGGAATGGGAAGGAGTTGGATATCCCATCTCATGTTATAGGACGGGTCTCAGGTTTGTTATTAGAATCATTGAGATATCATATTGCATGCTGTAGGAAGGGTCTAAGGATTGGAATGGGAAGGACTTGGATATCACATCTCATGCTATAGGTAGGCTCTCAGGTTTGGAAAGGGAACGAGTTGGATATCACATTTCATGTTAGAGGAAGGATCTCAGGTTTGGTATTAGAGGCATTGAGATATCACATCTCATGCTATAGGAAGAGTCTCAGGATTGGAATGGGAAGGAGTTGGATATCACATCTCATGCTATAGGAAGGGTCTCAGGTTTGGTATAAGCATTGAGATATCACATCTCATGCTATAGGAAGGGTCTCGGGATTGGAATGGGAAGGAGTTGGATATCACATCTCATGTTATAGGAAGGGTCTCAGGTTTGGAAAGGGAAGGAGATGGATATCACATTTCATGTTAGAGGTAGGATCTCAGGTTTGGTATTAGAGGCATTGAAATATCACATCTCATGCTATCAGAAGGGTCTCAGGATTGGAATGGGAAGGAGTTGGATATCACATCTCATGCTAAAGGGAGGGTCTGAGGTTTGGAAGGGGAAGGATTTGGAAATCACATCTCATGTTATAGGAAGGATCTCAGGTTTGGTATTAGAAGCATTGAGATATCACATCTCATGCTATCGGAAGTATCTCAGGTTTGGTATTAGAGGCATTGAGATATCACATCTCATGCTATCATAAGGGTCTCAGGATTGGAATGGGAAGGAGTTGGATATCACATCTCATGTTATAGGAAGGCTCTCAGGTTTGGAAGGGGAAGGAGTTGGATATCACATTTCATGTTAGAGGAACGATCTCAGGTTTGGTATTAGAGGCCTTGAGATATCACATCTCATGCTATAGGAAGGGTCTCAGGATTGGAATGGGAAGGTGTTGGATATCACATCTCAAACTATAGGAACGGTCTAAGGTTTGGTATAAGCATTGTGATATCACATCTCATGCTATAGGAAGGGTATCAGGATTGGAATGGGAAGGAGTTGGATATCACATCTCATGTTATAGGAAAGATCTCAGGTTTGGTATTAGAAGCATTGTGACATCACATCTCATGTTATAGGAAGGGTCTCAGGATTGGAATGGGAAGAAGTTGGATATCACATCTCATGCTATAGGAAGGGTCTCAGGTTTGGTATAAGCATTGAGATATCACATCTCATGCTATAGGAAGGGTCTCAGGATTGGAATGGGAAGGAGTTGTATATGACATCTCATGCCATAGGAAGGGTCTCAGGTTTGGTATAAGCATTGAGATATCACATCACATGCTATAGGAAGGGTCTCAGGATTGGAATGGAAAGGACTTGGATATCACATCTCATGCTATAGGCAGGGTCTCAGGTTTGGAAAGGGAAGGAGATGGATATCACATTTCATGTTAGAGGTAGGATCTCAGGTTTGGTATTAGAGGCATTGAAATATCACATCTCATGCTATCAGATTGGTCTCAGGATTGGAATGGGAAGGAGTTGGATATCACATCTCATGCTAAAGGGAGGGTCTCAGGTTTGGAAGGGGAAGGATTTGGAAATCACATCTCATGTTATAGGAAGGATCTCAGGTTTGGTATTAGAAGCATTGAGATATCACATCTCATGCTATCGGAAGTATCTCAGGTTTGGTATTAGAGGCATTGAGATATCACATCTCATGCTATCATAAGGGTCTCAGGATTGGAATGGGAAGGAGTTGGATATCACATCTCATGTTATAGGAAGGATCTCAGGTTTGGTATTAGAAGCATTGAGACATCACATCTCATGCTATAGGAAGGGTCTCAGGATTGGAATGGGAAGGAGTTGGATATCAAATCTCATGCTATAGGAAGGGTCTCAGATTTGGTATAAGCATTGAGATATCACATCTCATGCTATAGGAAGGGTCTCAGGATTGGAATGGGAAGTAGTTGGATATCACATCTCATGTTATAGGAAAGATCTCAGGTTTGGTATTAGAAGCATTGAGACATCACATCTCATGTTATAGGAAGGGTCTCAGGATTGGAATGGGAAGAAGTTGGATATCACATCTCATGCTATAGGAAGAGTCTCAGGTTTGGAAGGGGAAGGAGTTGGATATCCAATCTCATGTTATAGGACTGGTCTCGGGTTTGGTATTAGAAGCATTGAGATATCACATCGCATGCTGTAGGAAGGTTTTCAGGTTTGGAATGGGGAGGAATTGGATATCACATCTCATGTCATAGGAAGGATCTCAGGTTTGGTATTAGAAGCATTGAGATATCACATCTCATGCTGTAGGAATGGTCTCAGGATTGGAATGGGAAGGAGTTGGATATTACACTCTTGCTATAGGAAGGTTCTCATGTTTGGAATGGGAAGGAGTTGGATATCACATATGCTATAGGAAGGGTCTCAGGTTTGGACCGGGAAATAGTTGGATATCACATCTCATGTTATAGGAAGGGTCTCAGGTTTGGTATAAGCATTGAGATATCACATCTCTGCTATCGGAAGTGTCTCAGGATTGGAATGGGAAGGAGTTGGATATCCCATCTCATGTTATAGGACGGGTCTCAGGTTTGTTATTAGAATCATTGAGATATCATATTGCATGCTGTAGGAAGGGTCTAAGGATTGGAATGGGAAGGACTTGGATATCACATCTCATGCTATAGGTAGGCTCTCAGGTTTGGAAAGGGAAGGAGTTGGATATCACATTTCATGTTAGAGGAAGGATCTCAGGTTTGGTATTAGAGGCATTGAGATATCACATCTCATGCTATAGGAAGAGTCTCTGGATTGGAATGGGAAGGAGTTGGATATCACATCTCATGCTATAGGAAGGGTCTCAGGTTTGGTATAAGCATTGAGATATCACATCTCATGCTATAGGAAGGGTCTCGGGATTGGAATGGGAAGGAGTTGGATATCACATCTCATGTTATAGGAAGGGTCTCAGGTTTGGTATAAGCATTGGGATATCACATCTCATGCTATAGGAAGGGTCTCAGGTTTGGAATGGGAAGGAGTTGTATATGACATCTCATGCCATAGGAAGGGTCTCAGGTTTGGTATAAGCATTGAGATATCACATCACATGCTATAGGAAGGGTCTCAGGATTGGAATGGAAAGGACTTGGATATCACATCTCATGCTATAGGCAGGGTCTCAGTTTTGGAAAGGGAAGGAGATGGATATCACATTTCATGTTAGAGGTAGGATCTCAGGTTTGGTATTAGAGGCATTGAAATATCACATCTCATGGTATCAGAAGGGTCTCAGGATTGGAATGGGAAGGATTTGGATATCACATCTCATGCTAAAGGGAGGGTCTCAGGTTTGGAAGGGAAAGGATTTGGAAATCACATCTCATGTTATAGGAAGGATCTCAGGTTTGGTATTAGAAGCATTGAGATATCACATCTCATGCTATCGGAAGTATCTCAGGTTTGGTATTAGAGGCATTGAGATATCACATCTCATGCTATCATAAGGGTCTCAGGATTGGAATGGGAAGGAGTTGGATATCACATCTCATGTTATAGGAAGGCTCTCAGGTTTGGAAGGGGAAGGAGTTGGATATCACATTTCATGTTAGAGGAACGATCTCAGGTTTGGTATTAGAGGCCTTGAGATATCACATCTCATGCTATAGGAAGGGTCTCAGGATTGGAATGGGAAGGAGTTGGATATCACATCTCAAGCTATAGGAACGGTCTAAGGTTTGGTATAAGCATTGTGATATCACATCTCATGCTATAGGAAGGTTTTCAGGTTTGGAATGGGGAGGAATTGGATATCACATCTCATGTCATAGGAAGGATCTCAGGTTTGGTATTAGAAGCATTGAGATATCACATCTCATGCTATAGGAATGGTCTCAGGATTGGAATGGGAAGGAGTTGGATATTACACTCTTGCTATAGGAAGGGTCTCATGTTTGGAATGGGAAGGAGTTGGATATCACATATGCTATAGGAAGGGTCTCAGGTTTGGACCGGGAAATAGTTGGATATCACATCTCATGTTATAGGAAGGGTCTCAGGTTTGGTATAAGCATTGAGATATCACATCTCTGCTATCGGAAGTGTCTCAGGATTGGAATGGGAAGGAGTTGGATATCCCATCTCATGTTATAGGACGGGTCTCAGGTTTGTTATTAGAATCATTGAGATATCATATTGCATGCTGTAGGAAGGGTCTAAGGATTGGAATGGGAAGGACTTGGATATTCCATCTCATGCTATAGGTAGGCTCTCAGGTTTGGAAAGGGAAGGAGTTGGATATCACATTTCATGTTAGAGGAAGGATCTCAGGTTTGGTATTAGAGGCATTGAGATATCACATCTCATGCTATAGGAAGAGTCTCAGGATTGGAATGGGAAGGAGTTGGATATCACATCTCATGCTATAGGAAGGGTCTCAGGTTTGGTATAAGCATTGAGATATCACATCTCATGCTATAGGAAGGGTCTCGGGATTGTAATGGGAAGGAGTTGGATATCACATCTCATGTTATAGGAAGGGTCTCAGGTTTGGTATAAGCATTGAGATATCACATCTCATGCTATAGGAAGGGTCTCAGGTTTGGAATGGGAAGGAGTTGTATATGACATCTCATGCCATAGGAAGGGTCTCAGGTTTGGTATAAGCATTGAGATATCACATCACATGCTATAGGAAGGGTCTCAGGATTGGAATGGAAAGGACTTGGATATCACATCTCATGCTATAGGCAGGGTCTCAGGTTTGGAAAGGGAAGGAGATGGATATCACATTTCATGTTAGAGGTAGGATCTCAGGTTTGGTATTAGAGGCATTGAAATATCACATCTCATGCTATCAGAAGGGTCTCAGGATTGGAATGGGAAGGAGTTGGATATCACATCTCATGCTAAAGGGAGGGTCTCAGGTTTGGAAGGGGAAGGATTTGGAAACGCACATCTCATGTTATAGGAAGGATCTCAGGTTTGGTATTAGAAGCATTGAGATATCACATCTCATGCTATCGGAAGTATCTCAGGTTTGGTATTAGAGGCATTGAGATATCACATCTCATGCTATCATAAGGGTCTCAGGATTGGAATGGGAAGGAGTTGGATATCACATCTCATGTTATAGGAAGGCTCTCAGGTTTGGAAGGGGAAGGAGTTGGATATCACATTTCATGTTAGAGATACGATCTCAGGTTTGGTATTAGAGGCCTTGAGATATCACATCTCATGCTATAGGAAGGGTCTCAGGATTGGAATGGGAAGGAGTTGGATATCACATCTCAAGCTATAGGAACGGTCTAAGGTTTGGTATAAGCATTGTGATATCACATCTCATGCTATAGGAAGGGTCTCAGGATTGGAATGGGAAGGAGTTGGATATCACATCTCATGTTTTAGGAAAGATCTCAGGTTTGGTATTAGAAGCATTGCGACATCACATCTCATGTTGTAGGAAGGGTCTCAGGATTGGAATGGGAAGAAGTTGGATATCACATCTCATGCTATAGGAAGGGTCTCAGGTTTGGTATAAGCATTGAGATATCACATCTCATGCTATAGGAAGGGTCTCAGGATTGGAATGGGAAGGAGTTGTATATGACATCTCATGCCATAGGAAGGGTATCAGGTTTGGTATAAGCATTGAGATATCACATCACATGCTATAGGAAGGGTCTAAGGATTGGAATGGAAAGGACTTGGATATCACATCTCATGCTATAGGCAGGGTCTCAGGTTTGGAAAGGGAAGGAGATGGATATCACATTTCATGTTAGAGGTAGGATCTCAGGTTTGGTATTAGAGGCATTGAAATATCACATCTCATGCTATCAGATTGGTCTCAGGATTGGAATGGGAAGGAGTTGGATATCACATCTCATGCTAAAGGGAGGGTCTCAGGTTTGGAAGGGGAAGGATTTGGAAATCACATCTCATGTTTTAGGAAGGATCTCAGGTTTGGTATTAGAAGCATTGAGATATCACATCTCATGCTATCGGAAGTATCTCAGGTTTGGTATTAGAGGCATTGAGATATCACATCTCATGCTATCATAAGGGTCTCAGGATTGGAATGGGAAGGAGTTGGATATCACATCTCATGTTATAGGAAGGATCTCAGGTTTGGTATTAGAAGCATTGAGATATCACATCTCATGCTATCGGAAGTATCTCAGGTTTGGTATTAGAGGCATTGAGATATCACATCTCATGCTATCATAAGGGTCTCAGGATTGGAATGGGAAGGAGTTGGATATCACATCTCATGTTATAGGAAGGATCTCAGGTTTGGTATTAGAAGCATTGAGACATCACATCTCATGCTATAGGAAGGGTCTCAGGATTGGAATGGGAAGGAGTTGGATATCACATCTCATGCTATAGGAAGGGTCTCAGATTTGGTATAAGCATTGAGATATCACATCTCATGCTATAGGAAGGGTCTCAGGATTGGAATGGGAAGGAGTTGGATATCACATCTCATGCTATAGGAAGAGTCTCAGGTTTGGAAGGGGAAGGAGTTGGATATCCAATCTCATGTTATAGGACTGGTCTCGGGTTTGGTATTAGAAGCATTGAGATATCACATCGCATGCTGTAGGAAGGTTTTCAGGTTTGGAATGGGGAGGAATTGGATATCACATCTCATGTCATAGGAAGGATCTCAGGTTTGGTATTAGAAGCATTGAGATATCACATCTCATGCTATAGGAATGGTCTCAGGATTGGAATGGGAAGGAGTTGGATATTACACTCTTGCTATAGGAAGGGTCTCATGTTTGGAATGGGAAGGAGTTGGATATCACATATGCTATTGGAAGGGTCTCAGGTTTGGACCGGGAAATAGTTGGATATCACATCTCATGTTATAGGAAGGGTCTCAGGTTTGGTATAAGCATTGAGATATCACATCTCTGCTATCGGAAGTGTCTCAGGATTGGAATGGGAAGGAGTTGGATATCCCATCTCATGTTATAGGACGGGTCTCAGGTTTGTTATTAGAATCATTGAGATATCATATTGCATGCTGTAGGAAGGATCTAAGGATTGGAATGGGAAGGACTTGGATATCACATCTCATGCTATAGGTAGGCTCTCAGGTTTGGAAAGGGAACGAGTTGGATATCACATTTCATGTTAGAGGAAGGATCTCAGGTTTGGTATTAGAGGCATTGAGATATCACATCTCATGCTATAGGAAGAGTCTCAGGATTGGAATGGGAAGGAGTTGGATATCACATCTCATGCTATAGGAAGGGTCTCAGGTTTGGTATAAGCATTGAGATATCACATCTCATGCTATAGGAAGGGTCTCGGGATTGGAATGGGAAGGAGTTGGATATCACATCTCATGTTATAGGAAGGGTCTCAGGTTTGGTATAAGCATTGAGATATCACATCTCATGCTATAGGAAGGGTCTCAGGTTTGGAATGGGAAGGAGTTGTATATGACATATCATGCCATAGGAAGGGTCTCAGGTTTGGTATAAGCATTGAGATATCACATCACATGCTATAGGAAGGGTCTCAGGATTGGAATGGAAAGGACTTGGATATCACATCTCATGCTATAGGCAGGGTCTCAGGTTTGGAAAGGGAAGGAGATGGATATCACATTTCATGTTAGAGGTAGGATCTCAGGTTTGGTATTAGAGGCATTGAAATATCACATCTCATGCTATCAGAAGGGTCTCAGGATTGGAATGGGAAGGAGTTGGATATCAGATCTCATGCTAAAGGGAGGGTCTGAGGTTTGGAAGGGGAAGGATTTGGAAATCACATCTCATGTTATAGGAAGGATCTCAGGTTTGGTATTAGAAGCATTGAGATATCACATCTCATGCTATCGGAAGTATCTCAGGTTTGGTATTAGAGGCATTGAGATATCACATCTCATGCTATCATAAGGGTCTCAGGATTGGAATGGGAAGGAGTTGGATATCACATCTCATGTTATAGGAAGGCTCTCAGGTTTGGAAGGGGAAGGAGTTGGATATCACATTTCATGTTAGAGGAACGATCTCAGGTTTGGTATTAGAGGCCTTGAGATATCACATCTCATGCTATAGGAAGGGTCTCAGGATTGGAATGGGAAGGAGTTGGATATCAGATCTCAAGCTATAGGAACGGTCTAAGGTTTGGTATAAGCATTGTGATATCACATCTCATGCTATAGGAAGGGTCTCAGGATTGGAATGGGAAGGAGTTGGATATCACATCTCATGTTATAGGAAAGATCTCAGGTTTGGTATTAGAAGCATTGCGACATCACATCTCATGTTATAGGAAGGGTCTCAGGATTGGAATGGGAAGAAGTTGGATATCACATCTCATGCTATAGGAAGGGTCTCAGGTTTGGTATAAGCATTGAGATATCACATCTCATGCTATAGGAAGGGTCTCAGGATTGGAATGGGAAGGAGTTGTATATGACATCTCATGCCATAGGAAGGGTCTCAGGTTTGGTATAAGCATTGAGATATCACATCACATGCTATAGGAAGGGTCTCAGGATTGGAATGGAAAGGACTTGGATATCACATCTCATGCTATAGGCAGGGTCTCAGGTTTGGAAAGGGAAGGAGATGGATATCACATTTCATGTTAGAGGTAGGATCTCAGGTTTGGATTAGAGGCATTGAAATATCACATCTCATGCTATCAGATTGGTCTCAGGATTGGAATGGGAAGGAGTTGGATATCACATCTCATGCTAAAGGGAGGGTCTCAGGTTTGGAAGGGGAAGGATTTGGAAATCACATCTCATGTTATAGGAAGGATCTCAGGTTTGGTATTAGAAGCATTGAGATATCACATCTCATGCTATCGGAAGTATCTCAGGTTTGGTATTAGAGGCATTGAGATATCACATCTCATGCTATCATAAGGGTCTCAGGATTGGAATGGGAAGGAGTTGGATATCACATCTCATGTTATAGGAAGGATCTCAGGTTTGGTATTAGAAGCATTGAGATATCACATCTCATGCTATCATAAGGGTCTCAGGATTGGAATGGGAAGGAGTTGGATATCACATCTCATGTTATAGGAAGGCTCTCAGGTTTGGAAGGGGAAGGAGTTGGATATCACATTTCATGTTAGAGGAACGATCTCAGGTTTGGTATTAGAGGCCTTGAGATATCACATCTCATGCTATAGGAAGGGTCTCAGGATTGGAATGGGAAGGAGTTGGATATCACATCTCAAGCTATAGGAACGGTCTAAGGTTTGGTATAAGCATTGTGATATCACATCTCATGCTATAGGAAGGGTCTCAGGATTGGAATGGGAAGGAGTTGGATATCACATCTCATGTTATAGGAAAGATCTCAGGTTTGGTATTAGAAGCATTGTGACATCACATCTCATGTTATAGGAAGGGTCTCAGGATTGGAATGGGAAGAAGTTGGATATCACATCTCATGCTATAGGAAGGGTCTCAGGTTTGGTATAAGCATTGAGATATCACATCTCATGCTATAGGAAGGGTCTCAGGATTGGAATGGGAAGGAGTTGTATATGACATCTCATGCCATAGGAAGGGTCTCAGGTTTGGTATAAGCATTGAGATATCACATCACATGCTATAGGAAGGGTCTCAGGATTGGAATGGAAAGGACTTGGATATCACATCTCATGCTATAGGCAGGGTCTCAGGTTTGGAAAGGGAAGGAGATGGATATCACATTTCATGTTAGAGGTAAGATCTCAGGTTTGGTATTAGAGGCATTGAAATATCACATCTCATGCTATCAGATTGGTCTCAGGATTGGAATGGGAAGGAGTTGGATATCACATCTCATGCTAAAGGGAGGGTCTCAGGTTTGGAAGGGGAAGGATTTGGAAATCACATCTCATGTTATAGGAAGGATCTCAGGTTTGGTATTAGAAGCATTGAGATATCACATCTCATGCTATCGGAAGTATCTCAGGTTTGGTATTAGAGGCATTGAGATATCACATCTCATGCTATCATAAGGGTCTCAGGATTGGAATGGGAAGGAGTTGGATATCACATCTCATGTTATAGGAAGGATCTCAGGTTTGGTATTAGAAGCATTGAGACATCACATCTCATGCTATAGGAAGGGTCTCAGGATTGGAATGTGAAGGAGTTGGATATCACATCTCATGCTATAGGAAGGGTCTCAGATTTGGTATAAGCATTGAGATATCACATCTCATGCTATAGGAAGGGTCTCAGGATTGGAATGGGAAGGAGTTGTATATGACATCTCAGGCCATAGGAAGGGTCTCAGGTTTGGTAAAAGCATTGAGATATCACATCTCTGCTATCGGAAGGGTCTCAGGATTGGAATGGGAAGGAGTTGGATATCCCATCTCATGTTATAGGAAGGGTCTCAGGTTTGGTATTAGAAGCATTGAGACATCACATCTCATGTTATAGGAAGGGTCTCAGGATTGGAATGGGAAGGAGTTGGATATCACATCTCATGCTATAGGAAGGGTCTCAGGTTTGGTATAAGCATTGAGATATCACATCTCATGCTATAGGAAGGGTCTCAGGATTGGAATGGGAAGGAGTTGTATATGACATCTCATGCCATAGGAAGGGTCTCAGGTTTGGTATAAGCATTGAGATATCACATCACATGCTATAGGAAGGGTCTCAGGATTGGAATGGGAAGGACTTGGATATCACATCTCATGCTATAGGCAGGGTCTCAGGTTTGGAAAGGGAAGGAGATGGATATCACATTTCATGTTAGAGGTAGGATCTCAGGTTTGGTATTAGAGGCATTGAAATATCACATCTCATGCTATCAGAAGGGTCTCAGGATTGGAATGGGAAGGAGTTGGATATCACATCTCATGCTAAAGGGAGGGTCTCAGGTTTGGAAGTGGAAGGATTTGGAAATCACATCTCATGTTATAGGAAGGATCTCAGGTTTGGTATTAGAAGCATTGAGATATCACATCTCATGCTATCAGAAGTATCTCAGGTTTGGTATTAGAGGCATTGAGATATCACATCTCATGCTATCATAAGGGTCTCAGGATTGGAATGGGAAGGAGTTGGATATCACATCTCATGTTATAGGAAGGATCTCAGGTTTGGTATTAGAAGAATTGAGATATCACATCTCATGCTATCAGAAGTATCTCAGGTTTGGTATTAGAGGCATTGAGATATCACATCTCATGCTATCATAAGGGTCTCAGGATTGGAATGGGAAGAAGTTGGATATCACATCTCATGCTATAGGAAGGGTCTCAGATTTGGTATAAGCATTGAGATATCACATCTAATGCTATAGGAAGGGTCTCAGGATTGGAATGGGAAGGAGTTGCATATGACATCTCAGGCCATAGGAAGGGTCTCAGGTTTGGTATAAGCATTGAGATATCACATCTCTGCTATCGGAAGGGTCTCAGGATTGGAATGGGAAGGAGTTGGATATCCCAAATCATGTTATAGGAAGGGTCTCAGGTTTGGTATTAGAAGCATTGAGATATCACATCTCATGCTATAGGAAGGGTCTCAGGATTGGAATGGGGAGGACTTGGATGTCACATCTCATGTTATAGGAAGGCTCTCAGGTTTGGAAGGGGAAGGAGTTGGATATCACATTTCATGTTAGAGGAACGATCTCAGGTTTGGTATTAGAGGCCTTGAGATATCACATCTCATGCTATAGGAAGGGTCTCAGGATTGGAATGGGAAGGAGTTGGATATCACATCTCAAGCTATAGGAACGGTCTCAGGTTTGGTATAAGCATTGTGATATCACATCTCATGCTATAGGAAGGGTCTCAGGATTGGAATGGGAAGGAGTTGGATATCACATCTCATGTTATAGGAAAGATCTCAGGTTTGGTATTAGAAGCATTGCGACATCCCATCTCATGTTATAGGAAGGGTCTCAAGATTGGAATGAGAAGAAGTTGGATATCACATCTCATGCTATAGGAAGGGTCTCAGGTTTGGTATAAGCATTGAGATATCACATCTCATGCTATAGGAAGGGTCTCAGGATTGGAATGGGAAGGAGTTGTATATGACATCTCATGCCATAGGAAGGGTCTCAGGTTTGGTATAAGCATTGAGATATCACATCACATGCTATAGGAAGGGTCTCAGGATTGGAATGGAAAGGACTTGGATATCACATCTCATGCTATAGGCAGGGTCTCAGGTTTGGAAAGGGAAGGAGATGGATATCACATTTCATGTTAGAGGTAGGATCTCAGGTTTGGTATTAGAGGCATTGAAATATCACATCTCATGCTATCAGATGGGTCTCAGGATTCGAATGGGAAGGAGTTGGATATCACATCTCATGCTAAAGGGAGGGTCTCAGGTTTGGAAGGGGAAGGATTTGGAAATCACATCTCATGTTATAGGAAGGATCTCAGGTTTGGTATTAGAAGCATTGAGATATCACATCTCATGCTATCGGAAGTATCTCAGGTTTGGTATTAGAGGCATTGAGATATCACATCTCATGCTATCATAAGGGTCTCAGGATTGGAATGGGAAGGAGTTGGATATCACATCTCATGTTATAGGAAGGATCTCAGGTTTGGTATTAGAAGCATTGAGACATCACATCTCATGCTATAGGAAGGGTCTCAGGATTGGAATGGGAAGGAGTTGGATATCACATCTCATGCTATAGGAAGGGTCTCAGATTTGGTATAAGCATTGAGATATCACATCACATGCTATAGGAAGGGTCTCAGGATTGGAATGGGAAGGACTTGGATATCACATCTCATGCTATAGGCAGGGTCTCAGGTTTGGAAAGGGAAGGAGATGGATATCACATTTCATGTTAGAGGTAGGATCTCAGGTTTGGTATTAGAGGCATTGAAATATCACATCTCATGCTATCAGAAGGGTCTCAGGATTGGAATGGGAAGGAGTTGGATATCACATCTCATGCTAAAGGGAGGGTCTCAGGTTTGGAAGTGGAAGGATTTGGAAATCACATCTCATGTTATAGGAAGGATCTCAGGTTTGGTATTAGAAGCATTGAGATATCACATCTCATGCTATCAGAAGTATCTCAGGTTTGGTATTAGAGGCATTGAGATATCACATCTCATGCTATCATAAGGGTCTCAGGATTGGAATGGGAAGGAGTTGGATATCACATCTCATGTTATAGGAAGCATCTCAGGTTTGGTATTAGAAGAATTGAGACATCACATCTCATGCTATAGGAAGGGTCTCAGGATTGGAATTGGAAGAAGTTGGATATCACATCTCATGCTATAGGAAGGGTCTCAGATTTGGCATAAGCATTGAGATATCACATCTAATGCTATAGGAAGGGTCTCAGGATTGGAATGGGAAGGAGTTGCATATGACATCTCAGGCCATAGGAAGGGTCTCAGGTTTGGTATAAGCATTGAGATATCACATCTCTGCTATCGGAAGGGTCTCAGGATTGGAATGGGAAGGAGTTGGATATCCCAAATCATGTTATAGGAAGGGTCTCAGGTTTGGTATTAGAAGCATTGAGATATCACATCTCATGCTATAGGAAGGGTCTCAGGATAGGAATGGGGAGGACTTGGATGTCACATCTCATGTTATAGGGAGGGTCTCAAGTTTGATATTAGAAGCATTGAGATAACAAATCTCATGATATCGGAAGGGTCTCAGGATTGGAATGGGAAGGAATTGGATATCACATCTCATGATAAAGGAAGGGTCTAAGGTTTGGAAGGGGAAGGATTTGGATATCACATCTCATGTTATAGGACGGGTCTCAGGTTTGGTATTAGAAGCATTGAGATATCAAGTCTCATGGTATAGGAAGGGTCTCAGAATTGGAATGGGAAGGAGTTGGATATCACATCTCAAGCTATAGGTAGGGTCTCAGGATTGGAATGGGAAGGAGTTTGATATCACATCTCATGCCATAGTATGGGTCTCAGGTTTGGTAGAAGCATTGGGATATCACATCTCATGCTATCGGAAGGGTATCAGTATTGGATTTGGAAGGAGTTGGATATCCCATCTCATGCTATAGGAAGGGTCTCAGGTTGGAATGGGAAGGAATTGGATATCACATTTCATGTTATAGGAAGGCTCTCAGGTTTGGAAGGGGAAGGAGTTGGATATCACATTTCATGTTAGAGGAAGGATCTCAGGTTTGGTATTAGAGGCCTTGAGATATCACATCTCATGCTATAGGAAGGGTCTCAGGATTGGAATGGGAAGGAGTTGGATATCACATCTCAAGCTATATGAAGGGTCTCAGGTTTGGTATAAGCATTGAGATATCACATCTCATGCTATAGGAAGGGTCTCAGGATTGGAATGGGAAGGAGTTGGATATCACATCTCATGTTATAGGAAAGATCTCAGGTTTGGTATTAGAAGCATTGAGACATCACATCTCATGTTATAGGAAGGGTCTCAGGATTGGAATGGGAAGAAGTTGGATATCACATCTCATGCTATAGGAAGAGTCTCAGGTTTGGAAGGGGAAGGAGTTGGATATCCAATCTCATGTTATAGGACTGGTCTCGGGTTTGGTATTAGAAGCATTGAGATATCACATCGCATGCTGTAGGAAGGTTTTCAGGTTTGGAATGGGGAGGAATTGGATATCACATCTCATGTCATAGGAAGGATCTCAGGTTTGGTATTAGAAGCATTGAGATATCACATCTCATGCTATAGGAATGGTCTCAGGATTGGAATGGGAAGGAGTTGGATATTACACTCTTGCTATAGGAAGGGTCTCATGTTTGGAATGGGAAGGAGTTGGATATCACATATGCTATATGAAGGGTCTCAGGTTTGGACCGGGAAGGAGTTGGATATCACATCTCATGTTATAGGAAGGGTCTCAGGTTTGGTATAAGCATTGAGATATCACATCTCTGCTATCGGAAGTGTCTCAGGATTGGAATGGGAAGGAGTTGGATATCCCATCTCATGTTATAGGACGGGTCTCAGGTTTGTTATTAGAATCATTGAGATATCATATTGCATGCTGTAGGAAGAGTCTAAGGATTGGAATGGGAAGGACTTGGATATCACATCTCATGCTATAGGTAGGCTCTCAGGTTTGGAAAGGGAAGGAGTTGGATATCACATTTCATGTTAGAGGAAGGATCTCAGGTTTGGTATTAGAGGCATTGAGATATCACATCTCATGCTATAGGAAGAGTCTCAGGATTGGAATGGGAAGGAGTTGGATATCACATCTCATGCTATAGGAAGGGTCTCAGGTTTGGTATAAGCATTGAGATATCACATCTCATGCTATAGGAAGGGTCTCGGGATTGGAATGGGAAGGAGTTGGATATCACATCTCATGTTATAGGAAAGATCTCAGGTTTGGTATTAGAAGCATTGCGACATCACATCTCATGTTATAGGAAGGGTCTCAGGATTGGAATGGGAAGAAGTTGGATATCACATCTCATGCTATAGGAAGGGTCTCAGGTTTGGTATAAGCATTGAGATATCACATCTCATGCTATAGGAAGGGTCTCAGGATTGGAATGGGAAGGAGTTGTATATGACATCTCATGCCATAGGAAGGGTCTCAGGTTTGGTATAAGCATTGAGATATCACATCACATGCTATAGGAAGGGTCTCAGGATTGGAATGAAAAGGACTTGGATATCACATCTCATGCTATAGGCAGGGTCTCAGGTTTGGAAAGGGAAGGAGATGGATATCACATTTCATGTTAGAGGTAGGATCTCAGGTTTGGTATTAGAGGCATTGAAATATCACATCTCATGCTATCAGATTGGTCTCAGGATTGGAATGGGAAGGAGTTGGATATCACATCTCATGCTAAAGGGAGGGTCTCAGGTTTGGAAGGGGAAGGATTTGGAAATCACATCTCATGTTATAGGAAGGATCTCAGGTTTGGTATTAGAAGCATTGAGATATCACATCTCATGCTATCGGAAGTATCTCAGGTTTGGTATTAGAGGCATTGAGATATCACATCTCATGCTATCATAAGGGTCTCAGGATTGGAATGGGAAGGAGTTGGATATCACATCTCATGTTATAGGAAGGATCTCAGGTTTGGTATTAGAAGCATTGAGACATCACATCTCATGCTATAGGAGGGGTCTCAGGATTGGAATGGGAAGGAGTTGGATATCACATCTCATGCTATAGGAAGGGTCTCAGATTTGGTATAAGCATTGAGATATCACATCTCATGCTATAGGAAGGGTCTCAGGATTGGAATGGGAAGGAGTTGTATATGACATCTCAGGCCATAGGAAGGGTCTCAGGTTTTGTAAAAGCATTGAGATATCACATCTCTGCTATCGGAAGGGTCTCAGGATTGGAATGGGAAGGAGTTGGATATCCCATCTCATGTTATAGGAAGGGTCTCAGGTTTGGTATTAGAAGCATTGAGACATCACATCTCATGTTATAGGAAGGGTCTCAGGATTGGAATGGGAAGAAGTTGGATATCACATCTCATGCTATAGAAAGGGTCTCAGGTTTGGTATAAGCATTGAGATATCACATCTCATGCTATAGGAAGGGTCTCAGGATTGGAATGGGAAGGAGTTGTATATGACATCTCATGCCATAGGAAGGGTCTCAGGTTTGGTATAAGCATTGAGATATCACATCACATGCTATAGGAAGGGTCTCAGGATTGGAATGGGAAGGACTTGGATATCACATCTCATGCTATATGAAGGGTCTCAGATTTGGTATAAGCATTGAGATATCACATCTAATGCTATAGGAAGGGTCTCAGGATTGGAATGGGAAGGAGTTGCATATGACATCTCAGGCCATAGGAAGGGTCTCAGGTTTGGTATAAGCATTGAGATATCACATCTCTGCTATCGGAAGGGTCTCAGGATTGGAATGGGAAGGAGTTGGATATCCCAAATCATGTTATAGGAAGGGTCTCAGGTTTGGTATTAGAAGCATTGAGATATCACATCTCATGCTATAGGAAGGGTCTCAGGATTGGAATGGGGAGGACTTGGATGTCACATCTCATGTTATAGGAAGGCTCTCAGGTTTGAAAGGGGAAGGAGTTGGATATCACATTTCATGTTAGAGGAACGATCTCAGGTTTGGTATTAGAGGCCTTGAGATATCACATCTCATGCTATAGGAAGGGTCTCAGGATTGGAATGGGAAGGAGTTGGATATCACATCTCAAGCTATAGGAACGGTCTCAGGTTTGGTATAAGCATTGTGATATCACATCTCATGCTATAGGAAGGGTCTCAGGATTGGAATGGGAAGGAGTTGGATATCACATCTCATGTTATAGGAAAGATCTCAGGTTTGGTATTAGAAGCATTGCGACATCCCATCTCATGTTATAGGAAGGGTCTCAAGATTGGAATGGGAAGAAGTTGGATATCACATCTCATGCTATAGGAAGGGTCTCAGGTTTGGTATAAGCATTGAGATATCACATCTCATGCTATAGGAAGGGTCTCAGGATTGGAATGGGAAGGAGTTGTATATGACATCTCATGCCATAGGAAGGGTCTCAGGTTTGGTATAAGCATTGAGATATCACATCACATGCTATAGGAAGGGTCTCAGGATTGGAATGGAAAGGACTTGGATATCACATCTCATGCTAAAGGGAGGGTCTCAGGTTTGGAAGGGGAAGGATTTGGAAATCACATCTCATGTTATAGGAAGGATCTCAGGTTTGGTATTAGAACCATTGAGATATCACATCTCATGCTATCGGAAGTATCTCAGGTTTGGTATTAGAGGCATTGAGATATCACATCTCATGCTATCATAAGGGTCTCAGGATTGGAATGGGAAGGAGTTGGATATCACATCTCATGTTATAGGAAGGATCTCAGGTTTGGTATTAGAAGCATTGAGACATCACATCTCATGCTATAGGAAGGGTCTCAGGATTGGAATGGGAAGGAGTTGGATATCACATCTCATGCTATAGGAAGGGTCTCAGATTTGGTATAAGCATTGAGATATCACATCACATGCTATAGGAAGGGTCTCAGGATTGGAATGGGAAGGACTTGGATATCACATCTCATGCTATAGGCAGGGTCTCAGGTTTGGAAAGGGAAGGAGATGGATATCACATTTCATGTTAGAGGTAGGATCTCAGGTTTGGTATTAGAGGCATTGAAATATCACATCTCATGCTATCAGAAGGGTCTCAGGATTGGAATGGGAAGGAGTTGGATATCACATCTCATGCTATAGGAAGGGTCTCAGATTTGGTATAAGCATTGAGATATCACATCTAATGCTATAGGAAGGGTCTCAGGATTGGAATGGGAAGGAGTTGCATATGACATCTCAGGCCATAGGAAGGGTCTCAGGTTTGGTATAAGCATTGAGATATCACATCTCTGCTATCGGAAGGGTCTCAGGATTGGAATGGGAAGGAGTTGGATATCCCAAATCATGTTATAGGAAGGGTCTCAGGTTTGGTATTAGAAGCATTGAGATATCACATCTCATGCTATAGGAAGGGTCTCAGGATTGGAATGGGGAGGACTTGGATGTCACATCTCATGTTATAGGGAGGGTCTCAAGTTTGATATTAGAAGCATTGAGATAACAAATCTCATGATATCGGAAGGGTCTCAGGATTGGAATGGGAAGGAATTTGATATCACATCTCATGATAAAGGAAGGGTCTAAGGTTTGGAAGGGGAAGGATTTGGATATCACATCTCATGTTATAGGACGGGTCTCAGGTTTGGAATGGGAAGGAGTTGGATATCACATCTCAAGCTATAGGTAGGGTCTCAGGATTGGAATGGGAAGGAGTTTGATATCACATCTCATGCCATAGTATGGGTCTCAGGTTTGGTAGAAGCATTGGGATATCACATCTCATGCTATCGGAAGGGTATCAGTATTGGATTTGGAAGGAGTTGGATATCCCATCTCATGCTATAGGAAGGGTCTCAGGTTGGAATGGGAAGGAATTGGATATCACATTTCATGTTATAGGAAGGCTCTCAGGTTTGGAAGGGGAAGGAGTTGGATATCACATTTCATGTTAGAGGAAGGATCTCAGGTTTGGTATTAGAGGCCTTGAGATATCACATCTCATGCTATAGGAAGGGTCTCAGGATTGGAATGGGAAGGAGTTGGATATCACATCTCAAGCTATAGGAAGGGTCTCAGGTTTGGTATAAGCATTGAGATATCACATCTCATGCTATAGGAAGGGACTCAGGATTGGAATGGGAAGGAGTTGGATATCACATCTCATGTTATAGGAAAGATCTCAGGTTTGGTATTAGAAGCATTGAGACATCACATCTCATGTTATAGGAAGGGTCTCAGGATTGGAATGGGAAGAAGTTGGATATCACATCTCATGCTATAGGAAGGGTCTCAGGATTGGAATGGGAAGAAGTTGGATATCACATCTCATGCTATAGGAAGAGTCTCAGGTTTGGAAGGGGAAGGAGTTGGATATCCAATCTCATGTTATAGGACTGGTCTCGGGTTTGGTATTAGAAGCATTGAGATATCACATCGCATGCTGTAGGAAGGTTTTCAGGTTTGGAATGGGGAGGAATTGGATATCACATCTCATGTCATAGGAAGGATCTCAGGTTTGGTATTAGAAGCATTGAGATATCACATCTCATGCTATAGGAATGGTCTCAGGATTGGAATGGGAAGGAGTTGGATATTACACTCTTGCTATAGGAAGGGTCTCATGTTTGGAATGGGAAGGAGTTGGATATCACATATGCTATAGGAAGGGTCTCAGGTTTGGACCGGGAAGGAGTTGGATATCATATCTCATGTTATAGGAAGGGTCTCAGGTTTGGTATAAGCATTGAGATATCACATCTCTGCTATCGGAAGTGTCTCAGGATTGGAATGGGAAGGAGTTGGATATCCCATCTCATGTTATAGGACGGGTCTCAGGTTTGTTATTAGAATCATTGAGATATCATATTGCATGCTGTAGGAAGGGTCTAAGGATTGGAATGGGAAGGACTTGGATATCACATCTCATGCTATAGGTAGGCTCTCAGGTTTGGAAAGGGAAGGAGTTGGATATCACATTTCATGTTAGAGGAAGGATCTCAGGTTTGGTATTAGAGGCATTGAGATATCACATCTCATGCTATAGGAAGAGTCTCAGGATTGGAATGGGAAGGAGTTGGATATCACATCTCATGCTATAGGAAGGGTCTCAGGTTTGGTATAAGCATTGAGATATCACATCTCATGCTATAGGAAGGGTCTCGGGATTGGAATGGGAAGGAGTTGGATATCACATCTCATGTTATAGGAAGGATCTCAGGTTTGGTATTAGAAGCATTGAGACATCACATCTCATGCTATAGGAAAGGTCTCAGGATTGGAATGGGAAGGAGTTGGATATCACATCTCATGCTATAGGAAGGGTCTCAGGTTTGGTATAAGCATTGAGATATCACATCTCATGCTATAGGAAGGGTCTCAGGATTGGAATGGGAAGGAGTTGTATATGACATCTCATGCCATAGGAAGGGTCTTAGGTTTGGTATAAGCATTGAGATATCACATCTCTGCTATCGGAAGGGTCTCAGGATTGGAATGGGAAGGAGTTGGATATCCCATCTCATGTTATAGGAAGAGTCTCAGGTTTGGTATTAGAAGCATTGAGACATCACATCGCATGCTGTAGGAAGGGTCTCAGGATTGGAATGGGAAGGACTTGGGAATCACATCTCATGCTATAGGGAGGGTCTCAAGTTTGATATTAGAAGCATTGAGATATCACATCTCATGCTATAGGAAGGGTCTCAGGATTGGAATGGGAAGGAGTTGGATATCACATCTCATGCTATAGGAAGGGTCTCAGGTTTGGTATAAGCAGTGAGATATCACATCTCATGCTATAGGAAGTGTCTCAGGATTGGAATGGGAAGGAGTTGGATATCACATCTCATGTTATAGGAAGGATCTCAGGTTTGGTATAAGCATTGAGATATCACATCTCTGCTATCGGAAGGGTCTCAGGATTGGAATGGGAAGGAGTTGGATATTCCCATCTCATGTTATAGGAAGGGTCTCAGGTTTGGTATTAGAAGCATTGAGATATCACATCTCATGCTATAGGAAGGGTCTCAGGATTGGAATGGGAAGGACTTGGATATCACATCTCATGCTATAGGGAGGGTCTCAAGTTTGATATTAGAAGCATTGAGATATCACATCTCATGATATCGGAAGAGTCTCAGGATTGGAATGGGAAGGAGTTGGATATCACATCTCATGATAAAGGAAGGGTCTAAGGTTTGGAAGGGGAAGGATTTGGATATCACATCTCATGTTATAGGACGGCTCTCAGGTTTGGTATTAGAAGCATTGAGATATCAAGTCTCATTGTATAGGATGGGTCTCAGAATTGGAATGGGAAGGAGTTGGATATCACATCTCTGCTATCGGAAGTGTCTCAGGATTGGAATGGGAAGGAGTTGGATATCCCATCTCATGTTATAGGACGGGTCTCAGGTTTGTTATTAGAATCATTAAGATATCATATTGCATGCTGTAGGAAGGGTCTAAGGATTGGAATGGGAAGGACTTGGATATCACATCTCATGCTATAGGTAGGCTCTCAGGTTTGGAAAGGGAAGGAGTTGGATATCACATTTCATGTTAGAGGAAGGATCTCAGGTTTGGTATTAGAGGCATTGAGATATCACATCTCATGCTATAGGAAGAGTCTCAGGATTGGAATGGGAAGGAGTTGGATATCACATCTCATGCTATAGGAAGGGTCTCAGGTTTGGTATAAGCATTGAGATATCACATCTCATGCTATAGGAAGGGTCTCGGGATTGGAATGGGAAGGAGTTGGATATCACATCTCATGTTATAGGAAAGATCTCAGGTTTGGTATTAGAAGCATTGCGACATCACATCTCATGTTATAGGAAGGGTCTCAGGATTGGAATGGGAAGAAGTTGGATATCACATCTCATGCTATAGGAAGGGTCTCAGGTTTGGTATACGCATTGAGATATCACATCTCATGCTATAGGAAGGGTCTCAGGATTGGAATGGGAAGGAGTTGTATATGACATCTCATGCCATAGGAAGGGTCTCAGGTTTGGTATAAGCATTGAGATATCACATCACATGCTATAGGAAGGGTCTCAGGATTGGAATGAAAAGGACTTGGATATCACATCTCATGCTATAGGCAGGGTCTCAGGTTTGGAAAGGGAAGGAGATGGATATCACATTTCATGTTAGAGGTAGGATCTCAGGTTTGGTATTAGAGGCATTGAAATATCACATCTCATGCTATCAGATTGGTCTCAGGATTGGAATGGGAAGGAGTTGGATATCACATCTCATGCTAAAGGGAGGGTTTCAGGTTTGGAAGGGGAAGGATTTGGAAATCACATCTCATGTTATAGGAAGGATCTCAGGTTTGGTATTAGAAGCATTGAGATATCACATCTCATGCTATCGGAAGTATCTCAGGTTTGGTATTAGAGGCATTGAGATATCACATCTCATGCTATCATAAGGGTCTCAGGATTGGAATGGGAAGGAGTTGGATATCACATCTCATGTTATAGGAAGGATCTCAGGTTTGGTATTAGAAGCATTGAGACATCACATCTCATGCTATAGGAAGGGTCTCAGGATTGGAATGGGAAGGAGTTGGATATCACATCTCATGCTATAGGAAGGGTCTCAGATTTGGTATAAGCATTGAGATATCACATCTCATGCTATAGGAAGGGTCTCAGGATTGGAATGGGAAGGAGTTGTATATGACATCTCAGGCCATAGGAAGGGTCTCAGGTTTTGTAAAAGCATTGAGATATCACATCTCTGCTATCGGAAGGGTCTCAGGATTGGAATGGGAAGGAGTTGGATATCCCATCTCATGTTATAGGAAGGGTCTCAGGTTTGGTATTAGAAGCATTGAGACATCACATCTCATGTTATAGGAAGGGTCTCAGGATTGGAATGGGAAGAAGTTGGATATCACATCTCATGCTATAGGAAGGGTCTCAGGTTTGGTATAAGCATTGAGATATCACATCTCATGCTATAGGAAGGGTCTCAGGATTGGAATGGGAAGGAGTTGTATATGACATCTCATGCCATAGGAAGGGTCTCAGGTTTGGTATAAGCATTGAGATATCACATCACATGCTATAGGAAGGGTCTCAGGATAGGAATGGGAAGGACTTGGATATCACATCTCATGCTATAGGAAGGGTCTCAGATTTGGTATAAGCATTGAGATATCACATCTAATGCTATAGGAAGGGTCTCAGGATTGGAATGGGAAGGAGTTGCATATGACATCTCAGGCCATAGGAAGGGTCTCAGGTTTGGTATAAGCATTGAGATATCACATCTCTGCTATCGGAAGGGTCTCAGGATTGGAATGGGAAGGAGTTGGATATCCCAAATCATGTTATAGGAAGGGTCTCAGGTTTGGTATTAGAAGCATTGAGATATCACATCTCATGCTATAGGAAGGGTCTCAGGATTGGAATGGGGAGGACTTGGATGTCACATCTCATGTTATAGGAAGGCTCTCAGGTTTGAAAGGGGAAGGAGTTGGATATCACATTTCATGTTAGAGGAACGATCTCAGGTTTGGTATTAGAGGCCTTGAGATATCACATCTCATGCTATAGGAAGGGTCTCAGGTTTGGTATAAGCAGTGAGATATCACATCTCATGCTATAGGAAGTGTCTCAGGATTGGAATGGGAAGGAGTTGGATATCACATCTCATGTTATAGGAAGGATCTCAGGTTTGGTATAAGCATTGAGATATCACATCTCTGCTATCGGAAGGGTCTCAGGATTGGAATGGGAAGGAGTTGGATATTCCCATCTCATGTTATAGGAAGGGTCTCAGGTTTGGTATTAGAAGCATTGAGATATCACATCTCATGCTATAGGAAGGGTCTCAGGATTGGAATGGGAAGGACTTGGATATCACATCTCATGCTATAGGGAGGGTCTCAAGTTTGATATTAGAAGCATTGAGATATCACATCTCATGATATCGGAAGAGTCTCAGGATTGGAATGGGAAGGAGTTGGATATCACATCTCATGATAAAGGAAGGGTCTAAGGTTTGGAAGGGGAAGGATTTGGATATCACATCTCATGTTATAGGACGGCTCTCAGGTTTGGTATTAGAAGCATTGAGATATCAAGTCTCATTGTATAGGATGGGTCTCAGAATTGGAATGGGAAGGAGTTGGATATCACATCTCTGCTATCGGAAGTGTCTCAGGATTGGAATGGGAAGGAGTTGGATATCCCATCTCATGTTATAGGACGGGTCTCAGGTTTGTTATTAGAATCATTAAGATATCATATTGCATGCTGTAGGAAGGGTCTAAGGATTGGAATGGGAAGGACTTGGATATCACATCTCATGCTATAGGTAGGCTCTCAGGTTTGGAAAGGGAAGGAGTTGGATATCACATTTCATGTTAGAGGAAGGATCTCAGGTTTGGTATTAGAGGCATTGAGATATCACATCTCATGCTATAGGAAGAGTCTCAGGATTGGAATGGGAAGGAGTTGGATATCACATCTCATGCTATAGGAAGGGTCTCAGGTTTGGTATAAGCATTGAGATATCACATCTCATGCTATAGGAAGGGTCTCGGGATTGGAATGGGAAGGAGTTGGATATCACATCTCATGTTATAGGAAAGATCTCAGGTTTGGTATTAGAAGCATTGCGACATCACATCTCATGTTATAGGAAGGGTCTCAGGATTGGAATGGGAAGAAGTTGGATATCACATCTCATGCTATAGGAAGGGTCTCAGGTTTGGTATACGCATTGAGATATCACATCTCATGCTATAGGAAGGGTCTCAGGATTGGAATGGGAAGGAGTTGTATATGACATCTCATGCCATAGGAAGGGTCTCAGGTTTGGTATAAGCATTGAGATATCACATCACATGCTATAGGAAGGGTCTCAGGATTGGAATGAAAAGGACTTGGATATCACATCTCATGCTATAGGCAGGGTCTCAGGTTTGGAAAGGGAAGGAGATGGATATCACATTTCATGTTAGAGGTAGGATCTCAGGTTTGGTATTAGAGGCATTGAAATATCACATCTCATGCTATCAGATTGGTCTCAGGATTGGAATGGGAAGGAGTTGGATATCACATCTCATGCTAAAGGGAGGGTTTCAGGTTTGGAAGGGGAAGGATTTGGAAATCACATCTCATGTTATAGGAAGGATCTCAGGTTTGGTATTAGAAGCATTGAGATATCACATCTCATGCTATCGGAAGTATCTCAGGTTTGGTATTAGAGGCATTGAGATATCACATCTCATGCTATCATAAGGGTCTCAGGATTGGAATGGGAAGGAGTTGGATATCACATCTCATGTTATAGGAAGGATCTCAGGTTTGGTATTAGAAGCATTGAGACATCACATCTCATGCTATAGGAAGGGTCTCAGGATTGGAATGGGAAGGAGTTGGATATCACATCTCATGCTATAGGAAGGGTCTCAGATTTGGTATAAGCATTGAGATATCACATCTCATGCTATAGGAAGGGTCTCAGGATTGGAATGGGAAGGAGTTGTATATGACATCTCAGGCCATAGGAAGGGTCTCAGGTTTTGTAAAAGCATTGAGATATCACATCTCTGCTATCGGAAGGGTCTCAGGATTGGAATGGGAAGGAGTTGGATATCCCATCTCATGTTATAGGAAGGGTCTCAGGTTTGGTATTAGAAGCATTGAGACATCACATCTCATGTTATAGGAAGGGTCTCAGGATTGGAATGGGAAGAAGTTGGATATCACATCTCATGCTATAGGAAGGGTCTCAGGTTTGGTATAAGCATTGAGATATCACATCTCATGCTATAGGAAGGGTCTCAGGATTGGAATGGGAAGGAGTTGTATATGACATCTCATGCCATAGGAAGGGTCTCAGGTTTGGTATAAGCATTGAGATATCACATCACATGCTATAGGAAGGGTCTCAGGATAGGAATGGGAAGGACTTGGATATCACATCTCATGCTATAGGAAGGGTCTCAGATTTGGTATAAGCATTGAGATATCACATCTAATGCTATAGGAAGGGTCTCAGGATTGGAATGGGAAGGAGTTGCATATGACATCTCAGGCCATAGGAAGGGTCTCAGGTTTGGTATAAGCATTGAGATATCACATCTCTGCTATCGGAAGGGTCTCAGGATTGGAATGGGAAGGAGTTGGATATCCCAAATCATGTTATAGGAAGGGTCTCAGGTTTGGTATTAGAAGCATTGAGATATCACATCTCATGCTATAGGAAGGGTCTCAGGATTGGAATGGGGAGGACTTGGATGTCACATCTCATGTTATAGGAAGGCTCTCAGGTTTGAAAGGGGAAGGAGTTGGATATCACATTTCATGTTAGAGGAACGATCTCAGGTTTGGTATTAGAGGCCTTGAGATATCACATCTCATGCTATAGGAAGGGTCTCAGGATTGGAATGGGAAGGAGTTGGATATCACATCTCAAGCTATAGGAACGGTCTCAGGTTTGGTATAAGCATTGTGATATCACGTCTCATGCTATAGGAAGGGTCTCAGGATTGGAATGGGAAGGAGTTGGATATCACATCTCATGTTATAGGAAAGATCTCAGGTTTGGTATTAGAAGCATTGCGACATCCCATCTCATGTTATAGGAAGGGTCTCAAGATTGGAATGGGAAGAAGTTGGATATCACATCTCATGCTATAGGAAGGGTCTCAGGTTTGGTATAAGCATTGAGATATCACATCTCATGCTATAGGAAGGGTCTCAGGATTGGAATGGGAAGGAGTTGTATATGACATCTCATGCCATAGGAAGGGTCTCAGGTTTGGTATAAGCATTGAGATATCACATCACATGCTATAGGAAGGGTCTCAGGATTGGAATGGAAAGGACTTGGATATCACATCTCATGCTAAAGGGAGGGTCTCAGGTTTGGAAGGGGAAGGATTTGGAAATCACATCTCATGTTATAGGAAGGATCTCAGGTTTGGTATTAGAAGCATTGAGATATCACATCTCATGCTATCGGAAGTATCTCAGGTTTGGTATTAGAGGCATTGAGATATCACATCTCATGCTATCATAAGGGTCTCAGGATTGGAATGGGAAGGAGTTGGATATCACATCTCATGTTATAGGAAGGATCTCAGGTTTGGTATTAGAAGCATTGAGACATCACATCTCATGCTATAGGAAGGGTCTCAGGATTGGAATGGGAAGGAGTTGGACATCACATCTCATGCTATAGGAAGGGTCTCAGATTTGGTATAAGCATTGAGATATCACATCACATGCTATAGGAAGGGTCTCAGGATTGGAATGGGAAGGACTTGGATATCACATCTCATGCTATAGGCAGGGTCTCAGGTTTGGAAAGGGAAGGAGATGGATATCACATTTCATGTTAGAGGTAGGATCTCAGGTTTGGTATTAGAGGCATTGAAATATCACATCTCATGCTATCAGAAGGGTCTCAGGATTGGAATGGGAAGGAGTTGGATATCACATCTCATGCTATAGGAAGGGTCTCAGATTTGGTATAAGCATTGAGATATCACATCTAATGCTATAGGAAGGGTCTCAGGATTGGAATGGGAAGGAGTTGCATATGACATCTCAGGCCATAGGAAGGGTCTCAGGTTTGGTATAAGCATTGAGATATCACATCTCTGCTATCGGAAGGGTCTCAGGATTGGAATGGGAAGGAGTTGGATATCCCAAATCATGTTATAGGAAGGGTCTCAGGTTTGGTATTAGAAACATTGAGATATCACATCTCATGCTATAGGAAGGGTCTCAGGATTGGAATGGGGAGGACTTGGATGTCACATCTCATGTTATAGGGAGGGTCTCAAGTTTGATATAAGCATTGAGATATCACATCTCATGCTATAGGAAGGGTCTCGGGATTGGAATGGGAAGGAGTTGGATATCACATCTCATGTTATAGGAAAGATCTCAGGTTTGGTATTAGAAGCATTGCGACATCACATCTCATGTTATAGGAAGGGTCTCAGGATTGGAATGGGAAGAAGTTGGATATCACATCTCATGCTATAGGAAGGGTCTCAGGTTTGGTATACGCATTGAGATATCACATCTCATGCTATAGGAAGGGTCTCAGGATTGGAATGGGAAGGAGTTGTATATGACATCTCATGCCATAGGAAGGGTCTCAGGTTTGGTATAAGCATTGAGATATCACATCACATGCTATAGGAAGGGTCTCAGGATTGGAATGAAAAGGACTTGGATATCACATCTCATGCTATAGGCAGGGTCTCAGGTTTGGAAAGGGAAGGAGATGGATATCACATTTCATGTTAGAGGTAGGATCTCAGGTTTGGTATTAGAGGCATTGAAATATCACATCTCATGCTATCAGATTGGTCTCAGGATTGGAATGGGAAGGAGTTGGATATCACATCTCATGCTAAAGGGAGGGTCTCAGGTTTGGAAGGGGAAGGATTTGGAAATCACATCTCATGTTATAGGAAGGATCTCAGGTTTGGTATTAGAAGCATTGAGATATCACATCTCATGCTATCGGAAGTATCTCAGGTTTGGTATTAGAGGCATTGAGATATCACATCTCATGCTATCATAAGGGTCTCAGGATTGGAATGGGAAGGAGTTGGATATCACATCTCATGTTATAGGAAGGATCTCAGGTTTGGTATTAGAAGCATTGAGACATCACATCTCATGCTATAGGAAGGGTCTCAGGATTGGAATGGGAAGGAGTTGGATATCACATCTCATGCTATAGGAAGGGTCTCAGATTTGGTATAAGCATTGAGATATCACATCTCATGCTATAGGAAGGGTCTCAGGATTGGAATGGGAAGGAGTTGTATATGACATCTCAGGCCATAGGAAGGGTCTCAGGTTTTGTAAAAGCATTGAGATATCACATCTCTGCTATCGGAAGGGTCTCAGGATTGGAATGGGAAGGAGTTGGATATCCCATCTCATGTTATAGGAAGGGTCTCAGGTTTGGTATTAGAAGCATTGAGACATCACATCTCATGTTATAGGAAGGGTCTCAGGATTGGAATGGGAAGAAGTTGGATATCACATCTCATGCTATAGGAAGGGTCTCAGGTTTGGTATAAGCATTGAGATATCACATCTCATGCTATAGGAAGGGTCTCAGGATTGGAATGGGAAGGAGTTGTATATGACATCTCATGCCATAGGAAGGGTCTCAGGTTTGGTATAAGCATTGAGATATCACATCACATGCTATAGGAAGGGTCTCAGGATAGGAATGGGAAGGACTTGGATATCACATCTCATGCTATAGGAAGGGTCTCAGATTTGGTATAAGCATTGAGATATCACATCTAATGCTATAGGAAGGGTCTCAGGATTGGAATGGGAAGGAGTTGCATATGACATCTCAGGCCATAGGAAGGGTCTCAGGTTTGGTATAAGCATTGAGATATCACATCTCTGCTATCGGAAGGGTCTCAGGATTGGAATGGGAAGGAGTTGGATATCCCAAATCATGTTATAGGAAGGGTCTCAGGTTTGGTATTAGAAGCATTGAGATATCACATCTCATGCTATAGGAAGGGTCTCAGGATTGGAATGGGGAGGACTTGGATGTCACATCTCATGTTATAGGAAGGCTCTCAGGTTTGAAAGGGGAAGGAGTTGGATATCACATTTCATGTTAGAGGAACGATCTCAGGTTTGGTATTAGAGGCCTTGAGATATCACATCTCATGCTATAGGAAGGGTCTCAGGATTGGAATGGGAAGGAGTTGGATATCACATCTCAAGCTATAGGAACGGTCTCAGGTTTGGTATAAGCATTGTGATATCACGTCTCATGCTATAGGAAGGGTCTCAGGATTGGAATGGGAAGGAGTTGGATATCACATCTCATGTTATAGGAAAGATCTCAGGTTTGGTATTAGAAGCATTGCGACATCCCATCTCATGTTATAGGAAGGGTCTCAAGATTGGAATGGGAAGAAGTTGGATATCACATCTCATGCTATAGGAAGGGTCTCAGGTTTGGTATAAGCATTGAGATATCACATCTCATGCTATAGGAAGGGTCTCAGGATTGGAATGGGAAGGAGTTGTATATGACATCTCATGCCATAGGAAGGGTCTCAGGTTTGGTATAAGCATTGAGATATCACATCACATGCTATAGGAAGGGTCTCAGGATTGGAATGGAAAGGACTTGGATATCACATCTCATGCTAAAGGGAGGGTCTCAGGTTTGGAAGGGGGAAGGATTTGGAAATCACATCTCATGTTATAGGAAGGATCTCAGGTTTGGTATTAGAAGCATTGAGATATCACATCTCATGCTATCGGAAGTATCTCAGGTTTGGTATTAGAGGCATTGAGATATCACATCTCATGCTATCATAAGGGTCTCAGGATTGGAATGGGAAGGAGTTGGATATCACATCTCATGTTATAGGAAGGATCTCAGGTTTGGTATTAGAAGCATTGAGACATCACATCTCATGCTATAGGAAGGGTCTCAGGATTGGAATGGGAAGGAGTTGGATATCACATCTCATGCTATAGGAAGGGTCTCAGATTTGGTATAAGCATTGAGATATCACATCACATGCTATAGGAAGGGTCTCAGGATTGGAATGGGAAGGACTTGGATATCACATCTCATGCTATAGGCAGGGTCTCAGGTTTGGAAAGGGAAGGAGATGGATATCACATTTCATGTTAGAGGTAGGATCTCAGGTTTGGTATTAGAGGCATTGAAATATCACATCTCATGCTATCAGAAGGGTCTCAGGATTGGAATGGGAAGGAGTTGGATATCACATCTCATGCTATAGGAAGGGTCTCAGATTTGGTATAAGCATTGAGATATCACATCTAATGCTATAGGAAGGGTCTCAGGATTGGAATGGGAAGGAGTTGCATATGACATCTCAGGCCATAGGAAGGGTCTCAGGTTTGGTATAAGCATTGAGATATCACATCTCTGCTATCGGAAGGGTCTCAGGATTGGAATGGGAAGGAGTTGGATATCCCAAATCATGTTATAGGAAGGGTCTCAGGTTTGGTATTAGAAGCATTGAGATATCACATCTCATGCTATAGGAAGGGTCTCAGGATTGGAATGGGGAGGACTTGGATGTCACATCTCATGTTATAGGGAGGGTCTCAAGTTTGATATTAGAAGCATTGAGATAACAAATCTCATGATATCGGAAGGGTCGCAGGATTGGAATGGGAAGGAATTGGATATCACATCTCATGATAAAGGAAGGGTCTAAGGTTTGGAAGGGGAAGGATTTGGATATCACATCTCATGTTATAGGACGGGTCTCAGGTTTGGAATGGGAAGGAGTTGGATATCACATCTCAAGCTATAGGTAGGGTCTCAGGATTGGAATGGGAAGGAGTTTGATATCACATCTCATGCCATAGTATGGGTCTCAGGTTTGGTAGAAGCATTGGGATATCACATCTCATGCTATCGGAAGGGTATCAGTATTGGATTTGGAAGGAGTTGGATATCCCATCTCATGCTATAGGAAGGGTCTCAGGTTGGAATGGGAAGGAATTGGATATCACATTTCATGTTATAGGAAGGCTCTCAGGTTTGGAAGGGGAAGGAGTTGGATATCACATTTCATGTTAGAGGAAGGATCTCAGGTTTGGTATTAGAGGCCTTGAGATATCACATCTCATGCTATAGGAAGGGTCTCAGGATTGGAATGGGAAGGAGTTGGATATCACATCTCAAGCTATAGGAAGGGTCTCAGGTTTGGTATAAGCATTGAGATATCACATCTCATGCTATAGGAAGGGTCTCAGGATTGGAATGGGAAGGAGTTGGATATCACATCTCATGTTATAGGAAAGATCTCAGGTTTGGTATTAGAAGCATTGAGACATCACATCTCATGTTATAGGAAGGGTCTCAGGATTGGAATGGGAAGAAGTTGGATATCACATCTCATGCTATAGGAAGAGTCTCAGGTTTGGAAGGGGAAGGAGTTGGATATCCAATCTCATGTTATAGGACTGGTCTCGGGTTTGGTATTAGAAGCATTGAGATATCACATCGCATGCTGTAGGAAGGTTTTCAGGTTTGGAATGGGGAGGAATTGGATATCACATCTCATGTCATAGGAAGGATCTCAGGTTTGGTATTAGAAGCATTGAGATATCACATCTCATGCTATAGGAATGGTCTCAGGATTGGAATGGGAAGGAGTTGGATATTACACTCTTGCTATAGGAAGGGTCTCATGTTTGGAATGGGAAGGAGTTGGATATCACATATGCTATAGGAACGGTCTCAGGTTTGGACCGGGAAGGAGTTGGATATCTCATCTCATGTTATAGGAAGGGTCTCAGGTTTGGTATAAGCATTGAGATATCACATCTCTGCTATCGGAAGTGTCTCAGGATTGGAATGGGAAGGAGTTGGATATCCCATCTCATGTTATAGGACGGGTCTCAGGTTTGTTATTAGAATCATTGAGATATCATATTGCATGCTGTAGGAAGGGTCTAAGGATTGGAATGGGAAGGACTTGGATATCACATCTCATGCTATAGGTAGGCTCTCAGGTTTGGAAAGGGAAGGAGTTGGATATCACATTTCATGTTAGAGGAAGGATCTCAGGTTTGGTATTAGAGGCATTGAGATATCACATCTCATGCTATAGGAAGAGTCTCAGGATTGGAATGGGAAGGAGTTGGATATCACATCTCATGCTATAGGAAGGGTCTCAGGTTTGGTATAAGCATTGAGATATCACATCTCATGCTATAGGAAGGGTCTCGGGATTGGAATGGGAAGGAGTTGGATATCACATCTCATGTTATAGGAAGGATCTCAGGTTTGGTATTAGAAGCATTGAGACATCACATCTCATGCTATAGGAAGGGTCTCAGGATTGGAATGGGAAGGAGTTGGATATCACATCTCATGCTATAGGAAGGGTCTCAGGTTTGGTATAAGCATTGAGATATCACATCTCATGCTATAGGAAGGGTCTCAGGATTGGAATGGGAAGGAGTTGTATATGACATCTCATGCCATAGGAAGGGTCTTAGGTTTGGTATAAGCATTGAGATATCACATCTCTGCTATCGGAAGGGTCTCAGGATTGGAATGGGAAGGAGTTGGATATCCCATCTCATGTTATAGGGAGAGTCTCAGGTTTGGTATTAGAAGCATTGAGACATCACATCGCATGCTGTAGGAAGGGTCTCAGGATTGGAATGGGAAGGACTTGGGTATCACATCTCATGCTATAGGGAGGGTCTCAAGTTTGATATTAGAAGCATTGAGATATCACATCTCATGCTATAGGAAGGGTCTCAGGATTGGAATGGGAAGGAGTTGGATATCACATCTCATGCTATAGGAAGGGTCTCAGGTTTGGTATAAGCAGTGAGATATCACATCTCATGCTATAGGAAGTGTCTCAGGATTGGAATGGGAAGGAGTTGGATATCACATCTCATGTTATAGGAAGGATCTCAGGTTTGGTATAAGCATTGAGATATCACATCTCTGCTATCGGAAGGGTCTCAGGATTGGAATGGGAAGGAGTTGGATATTCCCATCTCATGTTATAGGAAGGGTCTCAGGTTTGGTATTAGAAGCATTGAGATATCACATCTCATGATATAGGAAGGGTCTCAGGATTGGAATGGGAAGGACTTGGATATCACATCTCATGCTATAGGGAGGGTCTCAAGTTTGATATTAGAAGCATTGAGATATCACATCTCATGATATCGGAAGAGTCTCAGGATTGGAATGGGAAGGAGTTGGATATCACATCTCACGATAAAGGAAGGGTCTAAGGTTTGGAAGGGGAAGGATTTGGATATCACATCTCATGTTATAGGACGGGTCTCAGGTTTGGTATTAGAAGCATTGAGATATCAAGTCTCATTGTATAGGATGGGTCTCAGAATTGGAATGGGAAGGAGTTGGATATCACATCTCAAGCTATAGGAAGGGTCTCAGGATTGGAATGGGAAGGAGTTTGATATCACATCTCATGCCATAGTATGGGTCTCAGGTTTGGTAGAAGCATTGGGATATCACATCTCATGCTATCGGAAGGGTATCAGGATTGGATTTGGAAGGAGTTGGATATCCCATCTCATGCTATAGGAAGGGTGTCAGGTTGGAATGGGAAGGAGTTGGATATCACATCTCATGTTATAGGAAGGGTCTCAGGATTGGAATGGGAAGGACTTGGATATCACATCTCATGCTATAGGAAGGCTCTCAGGTTTGCAACGGGAAAGAGTTGGATATCACATTTCATGTTAGAGGTAGGATCTCAGGTTTGGTATTAGAGGCATTGAGATATCACATCTCATGCTATCAGAAGAGTCTCAGAATTGGAATGGGAAGGAGTTGGATATCACATCTCATGCCATAGTATGGGTCTCAGGTTTGGTAGAAGCATTGGGATATCACATCTCATGCTATCGGAAGGGTATCAGGATTGGATTTGGAAGGAGTTGGATATCCCATCTCATGCTATAGGAAGGGTCTCAGGTTGGAATGGGAAGGAGTTGGATATCACATCTCATGTTATAGGAAGGGTCTCAGGATTGGAATGGAAAGGACTTGGATATCATATCTCATGCTATAGGAAGGCTCTCAGGTTTGGAAGGGGAAGGAGTTGGATATCACATTTCATGTTAGAGGAAGGATCTCAGGTTTGGTATTAGAGACATTGAGATATCACATCTCATGCTATAGGAAGGGTCTCAGGATTGGAATGGGAAGGAGTTGGATATCACATCTCAAGCTATAGGAAGGGTCTCAGGTTTGGTATAAGCATTGAGATATCACATCTCATGCTATAGGAATGGTCTCAGGATTGGAATGGGAAGGAGTTGGATATCACATCTCATGTTATAGGAAAGATCTCAGGTTTGGTATTAGAAGCATTGAGATATCACATCTCATGCTATAAGAAGGGTCTCAGGATTGGAATGGGAAGGAGTTGTATATGGCATCTCATGCCATAGGAAGGGTCTCAGGTTTGGTATAAGCATTGAGATATCACATCTCATGCTATAGGAAGGGTCTCAGGATTGGGATGGGAAGGACTTGGATATCACATCTCATGCTATAGGCAGGATCTCAGGTTTGGAAAGGGAAGGAGTTGGATATCATATTTCATGTTAGAGGTAGGATCTCAGGTTTGGTATTAGAGGCATTGAGATATCACATCTCATGCTATCAGAAGGGTCTCAGGATTGGAATGGGAAGGAGTTGGATATCACATCTCATGCTAAAGGGAGGGTCTCAGGTTTGGAAGGGGAAGGATTTGGATATCACATCTCATGTTATAGGAAGGATCTCAGGTTTGGTATTAGAAGCATTGAGATATCACATCTCATGCTATCGGAAGTATCTCAGGTTTGGTATTAGAGGCATTGAGATATCACATCTCATGCTATCATAAGGGTCTCAGGATTGGAATGGGAAGGAGTTGGATATCACATTTCATGCTAAAGGGAGGGTCTCAGGTTTGGAAGGGGAAGGATTTGGATATCACACCACATGTTATAAGAAGGATCTCAGGTTTGGTATTAGAAGCATTGAGATATCACATCTCATGCTATCGGAAGGGTCTCAGGATTGGAATGGGAAGGAGTTGGATATCACATCTTATGCTATAGGAAGGGTCTCAGGTTTGGAACGGGAAGGAGTTGGATATCACATCTCATGTTATAGGAAGAGTCTCAGGTTTGGTATAAGCATTGAGATATCACATCTCTGCAATCGGAAGTGTCTCAGGATTGGGATGGGAAGGAGTTGGATATCACATCTCATGCTATAGGAAGGGTCTCAGGTTTGGAACGGGAAGGAGTTGGATATCCCATCTCATGTTATAGGACGGGTCTCAGGTTTGGTATTAGAAGCATTGAGATATCACATCGCATGCTGTAGGAAGGGTCTCAGGATTGGAATGGGAAGGAGTTGGATATTACATTCTTGCTATAGGAAGGGTCTCATGTTTGGAATGGGAAGGAGTTGGATATCACATATGCTATAGGAAGGGTCTCAGGTTTGGAACGGGAAGGAGTTGGATATCACATCTCATGCTATAGGAAGGGTCTCAGTTTTGGAATAAGCATTGAGATATCACATCTCTGCTATCGGAAGTGTCTCAGGATTGGAATGGGAAGGAGTTGGATATCACATCTCATGTTATAGGACGGGTCTCAGGTTTGTTATTAGAATCATTGAGATATCATATTGTATGCTGTAGGAAGGGTCTAAGGATTGGAATGGGAAGGTCTTGGATATCACATCTCATGCTATAGGTAGGCTCTCAGGTTTGGAAAGGGAAGGAGTTGGATATCACATTTCATGTTAGAGGAAGGATCTCAGGTTTGGTATTAGAGGCATTGAGATATCACATCTCATGCTATAGGAAGGGTCTCAGGATTGGAATGGGAAGGAGTTGGATATCACATCTCATGCTATAGGAAGGGTCTCATGTTTGGAATGGGAAGGAGTTGGATATCACATATGCTATAGGAAGGGTCTCAGGTTTGGTATAAGCATTGAGATATCACATCTCATGCTATAGGAAGGGTCTCAGGATTGGAATGGGAAGGAGTTGTATATGACATCTCATGCCATAGGAAGGGTGTCAGGTTGGAATGGGAAGGAGTTGGATATCACATCTCATGTTATAGGAAGGGTCTCAGGATTGGAATGGGAAGGACTTGGATATCACATCTCATGCTATAGGAAGGCTCTCAGGTTTGCAACGGGAAAGAGTTGGATATCACATTTCATGTTAGAGGTAGGATCTCAGGTTTGGTATTAGAGGCATTGAGATATCACATCTCATGCTATCAGAAGAGTCTCAGAATTGGAATGGGAAGGAGTTGGATATCACATCTCATGCCATAGTATGGGTCTCAGGTTTGGTAGAAGCATTGGGATATCACATCTCATGCTATCGGAAGGGTATCAGGATTGGATTTGGAAGGAGTTGGATATCCCATCTCATGCTATAGGAAGGGTCTCAGGTTGGAATGGGAAGGAGTTGGATATCACATCTCATGTTATAGGAAGGGTCTCAGGATTGGAATGGAAAGGACTTGGATATCATATCTCATGCTATAGGAAGGCTCTCAGGTTTGGAAGGGGAAGGAGTTGGATATCACATTTCATGTTAGAGGAAGGATCTCAGGTTTGGTATTAGAGACATTGAGATATCAAATCTCATGCTATAGGAAGGGTCTCAGGATTGGAATGGGAAGGAGTTGGATATCACATCTCAAGCTATAGGAAGGGTCTCAGGTTTGGTATAAGCATTGAGATATCACATCTCATGCTATAGGAATGGTCTCAGGATTGGAATGGGAAGGAGTTGGATATCACATCTCATGTTATAGGAAAGATCTCAGGTTTGGTATTAGAAGCATTGAGATATCACATCTCATGCTATAAGCAGGGTCTCAGGATTGGAATGGGAAGGAGTTGTATATGGCATCTCATGCCATAGGAAGGGTCTCAGGTTTGGTATAAGCATTGAGATATCACATCTCATGCTATAGGAAGGGTCTCAGGATTGGGATGGGAAGGACTTGGATATCACATCTCATGCTATAGGCAGGATCTCAGGTTTGGAAAGGGAAGGAGTTGGATATCATATTTCATGTTAGAGGTAGGATCTCAGGTTTGGTATTAGAGGCATTGAGATATCACATCTCATGCTATCAGAAGGGTCTCAGGATTGGAATGGGAAGGAGTTGGATATCACATCTCATGCTAAAGGGAGGGTCTCAGGTTTGGAAGGGGAAGGATTTGGATATCACATCTCATGTTATAGGAAGGATCTCAGGTTTGGTATTAGAAGCATTGAGATATCACATCTCATGCTATCGGAAGTATCTCAGGTTTGGTATTAGAGGCATTGAGATATCACATCTCATGCTATCATAAGGGTCTCAGGATTGGAATGGGAAGGAGTTGGATATCACATTTCATGCTAAAGGGAGGGTCTCAGGTTTGGAAGGGGAAGGATTTGGATATCACACCACATGTTATAAGAAGGATCTCAGGTTTGGTATTAGAAGCATTGAGATATCACATCTCATGCTATCGGAAGGGTCTCAGTATTGGAATGGGAAGGAGTTGGATATCAAATCTTATGCTATAGGAAGGGTCTCAGGTTTGGAACGGGAAGGAGTTGGATATCACATCTCATGTTATAGGAAGAGTCTCAGGTTTGGTATAAGCATTGAGATATCACATCTCTGCAATCGGAGGTGTCTCAGGATTGGGATGGGAAGGAGTTGGATATCACATCTCATGCTATAGGAAGGGTCTCAGGTTTGGAACGGGAAGGAGTTGGATATCCCATCTCATGTTATAGGACGGGTATCAGGTTTGGTATTAGAAGCATTGAGATATCACATCGCATGCTGTAGGAAGGGTCTCAGGATTGGAATGGGAAGGAGTTGGATATTACATTCTTGCTATAGGAAGGGTCTCATGTTTGGAATGGGAAGGAGTTGGATATCACATATGCTATAGGAAGGGTCTCAGGTTTGGAACGGGAAGGAGTTGGATATCACATCTCATGCTATAGGAAGGGTCTCAGTTTTGGAATAAGCATTGAGATATCACATCTCTGCTATCGGAAGTGTCTCAGGATTGGAATGGGAAGGAGTTGGATATCACATCTCATGTTATAGGACGGGTCTCAGGTTTGTTATTAGAATCATTGAGATATCATATTGTATGCTGTAGGAAGGGTCTAAGGATTGGAATGGGAAGGTCTTGGATATCACATCTCATGCTATAGGTAGGCTCTCAGGTTTGGAAAGGGAAGGAGTTGGATATCACATTTCATGTTAGAGGAAGGATCTCAGGTTTGGTATTAGAGGCATTGAGATATCACATCTCATGCTATAGGAAGGGTCTCAGGATTGGAATGGGAAGGAGTTGGATATCACATCTCATGCTATAGGAAGGGTCTCATGTTTGGAATGGGAAGGAGTTGGATATCACATATGCTATAGGAAGGGTCTCAGGTTTGGTATAAGCATTGAGATATCACATCTCATGCTATAGGAAGGGTCTCAGGATTGGAATGGGAAGGAGTTGTATATGACATCTCATGCCATAGGAAGGGTCTCAGGTTTGGTATAAGCATTGAGATATCACATCACATGCTATAGGAAGGGTCTCAGGATTGGAATGAAAAGGACTTGGATATCACATCTCATGCTATAGGCAGGGTCTCAGGTTTGGAAAGGGAAGGAGATGGATATCACATTTCATGTTAGAGGTAGGATCTCAGGTTTGGTATTAGAGGCATTGAAATATCACATCTCATGCTATCAGATTGGTCTCAGGATTGGAATGGGAAGGAGTTGGATATCACATCTCATGCTAAAGGGAGGGTCTCAGGTTTGGAAGGGGAAGGATTTGGAAATCACATCTCATGCTATCGGAAGTATCTCAGGTTTGGTATTAGAGGCATTGAGATATCACATCTCATGCTATCATAAGGGTCTCAGGATTGGAATGGGAAGGAGTTGGATATCACATCTCATGTTATAGGAAGGATCTCAGGTTTGGTATTAGAAGCATTGAGACATCACATCTCATGCTATAGGAAGGGTCTCAGGATTGGAATGGGAAGGAGTTGGATATCACATCTCATGCTATAGGAAGGGTCTCAGATTTGGTATAAGCATTGAGATATCACATCTCATGCTATAGGAAGGGTCTCAGGATTGGAATGGGAAGGAGTTGTATATGACATCTCAGGCCATAGGAAGGGTCTCAGGTTTTGTAAAAGCATTGAGATATCACATCTCTGCTATCGGAAGGGTCTCAGGATTGGAATGGGAAGGAGTTGGATATCCCATCTCATGTTATAGGAAGGGTCTCAGGTTTGGTATTAGAAGCATTGAGACATCACATCTCATGTTATAGGAAGGGTCTCAGGATTGGAATGGGAAGAAGTTGGATATCACATCTCATGCTATAGGAAGGGTCTCAGGTTTGGTATAAGCATTGAGATATCACATCTCATGCTATAGGAAGGGTCTCAGGATTGGAATGGGAAGGAGTTGTATATGACATCTCATGCCATAGGAAGGGTCTCAGGTTTGGTATAAGCATTGAGATATCACATCACATGCTATAGGAAGGGTCTCAGGATTGGAATGGGAAGGACTTGGATATCACATCTCATGCTATAGGAAGGGTCTCAGATTTGGTATAAGCATTGAGATATCACATCTAATGCTATAGGAAGGGTCTCAGGATTGGAATGGGAAGGAGTTGCATATGACATCTCAGGCCATAGGAAGGGTCTCAGGTTTGGTATAAGCATTGAGATATCACATCTCTGCTATCGGAAGGGTCTCAGGATTGGAATGGGAAGGAGTTGGATATCCCAAATCATGTTATAGGAAGGGTCTCAGGTTTGGTATTAGAAGCATTGAGATATCACATCTCATGCTATAGGAAGGGTCTCAGGATTGGAATGGGGAGGACTTGGATGTCACATCTCATGTTATAGGAAGGCTCTCAGGTTTGAAAGGGGAAGGAGTTGGATATCACATTTCATGTTAGAGGAACGATCTCAGGTTTGGTATTAGAGGCCTTGAGATATCACATCTCATGCTATAGGAAGGGTCTCAGGATTGGAATGGGAAGGAGTTGGATATCACATCTCAAGCTATAGGAACGGTCTCAGGTTTGGTATAAGCATTGTGATATCACATCTCATGCTATAGGAAGAGTCTCAGGATTGGAATGGGAAGGAGTTGGATATCACATCTCATGTTATAGGAAAGATCTCAGGTTTGGTATTAGAAGCATTGCGACATCCCATCTCATGTTATAGGAAGGGTCTCAAGATTGGAATGGGAAGAAGTTGGATATCACATCTCATGCTATAGGAAGGGTCTCAGGTTTGGTATAAGCATTGAGATATCACATCTCATGCTATAGGAAGGGTCTCAGGATTGGAATGGGAAGGAGTTGTATATGACATCTCATGCCATAGGAAGGGTCTCAGGTTTGGTATAAGCATTGAGATATCACATCACATGCTATAGGAAGGGTCTCAGGATTGGAATGGAAAGGACTTGGATATCACATCTCATGCTAAAGGGAGGGTCTCAGGTTTGGAAGGGGAAGGATTTGGAAATCACATCTCATGTTATAGGAAGGATCTCAGGTTTGGTATTAGAGGCATTGAGATATCACATCTCATGCTATCATAAGGGTCTCAGGATTGGAATGGGAAGGAGTTGGATATCACATCTCATGTTATAGGAAAGATCTCAGGTTTGGTATTAGAAGCATTGAGACATCACATCTCATGCTATCGGAAGTATCTCAGGTTTGGTATTAGAGGCATTGAGATATCACATCTCATGCTATCATAAGGGTCTCAGGATTGGAATGGGAAGGAGTTGGATATCACATCTCATGTTATAGGAAGGATCTCAGGTTTGGTATTAGAAGCATTGAGACATCACATCTCATGCTATAGGAAGGGTCTCAGGATTGGAATGGGAAGGAGTTGGATATCACATCTCATGCTATAGGAAGGGTCTCAGATTTGGTATAAGCATTGAGATATCACATCACATGCTATAGGAAGGGTCTCAGGATTGGAATGGGAAGGACTTGGATATCACATCTCATGCTATAGGCAGGGTCTCAGGTTTGGAAAGGGAAGGAGATGGATATCACATTTCATGTTAGAGGTAGGATCTCAGGTTTGGTATTAGAGGCATTGAAATATCACATCTCATGCTATCAGAAGGGTCTCAGGATTGGAATGGGAAGGAGTTGGATATCACATCTCATGCTATAGGAAGGGTCTCAGATTTGGTATAAGCATTGAGATATCACATCTAATGCTATAGGAAGGGTCTCAGGATTGGAATGGGAAGGAGTTGCATATGACATCTCAGGCCATAGGAAGGGTCTCAGGTTTGGTATAAGCATTGAGATATCACATCTCTGCTATCGGAAGGGTCTCAGGATTGGAATGGGAAGGAGTTGGATATCCCAAATCATGTTATAGGAAGGGTCTCAGGTTTGGTATTAGAAGCATTGAGATATCACATCTCATGCTATAGGAAGGGTCTCAGGATTGGAATGGGGAGGACTTGGATGTCACATCTCATGTTATAGGGAGGGTCTCAAGTTTGATATTAGAATCATTGAGATAACAAATCTCATGATATCGGAAGGGTCTCAGGATTGGAATGGGAAGGAATTGGATATCACATCTCATGATAAAGGAAGGGTCTAAGGTTTGGAAGGGGAAGGATTTGGATATCACATCTCATGTTATAGGACGGGTCTCAGGTTTGGAATGGGAAGGAGTTGGATATCACATCTCAAGCTATAGGTAGGGTCTCAGGATTGGAATGGGAAGGAGTTTGATATCACATCTCATGCCATAGTATGGGTCTCAGGTTTGGTAGAAGCATTGGGATATCACATCTCATGCTATCGGAAGGGTATCAGTATTGGATTTGGAAGGAGTTGGATATCCCATCTCATGCTATAGGAAGGGTCTCAGGTTGGAATGGGAAGGAATTGGATATCACATTTCATGTTATAGGAAGGCTCTCAGGTTTGGAAGGGGAAGGAGTTGGATATCACATTTCATGTTAGAGGAAGGATCTCAGGTTTGGTATTAGAGGCCTTGAGATATCACATCTCATGCTATAGGAAGGGTCTCAGGATTGGAATGGGAAGGAGTTGGATATCACATCTCAAGCTATAGGAAGGGTCTCAGGTTTGGTATAAGCATTGAGATATCACATCTCATGCTATAGGAAGGGTCTCAGGATTGGAATGGGAAGGAGTTGGATATCACATCTCATGTTATAGGAAAGATCTCAGGTTTGGTATTAGAAGCATTGAGACATCACATCTCATGTTATAGGAAGGGTCTCAGGATTGGAATGGGAAGAAGTTGGATATCACATCTCATGCTATAGGAAGGATCTCAGGTTTATTATTAGAAGCATTGAGATATCACATCCCATGCTATAGGAAGGGTCTCAGGATTGGAATGGGAAGGAGTTTGATATCACATCTCATGCCATAGTATGGGTCTCAGGTTTGGTAGAAGCATTGGGATATCACATCTCATGCTATCGGAAGGGTATCAGTATTGGATTTGGAAGGAGTTGGATATCCCATCTCATGCTATAGGAAGGGTCTCAGGTTGGAATGGGAAGGAATTGGATATCACATTTCATGTTATAGGAAGGCTCTCAGGTTTGGAAGGGGAAGGAGTTGGATATCACATTTCATGTTAGAGGAAGGATCTCAGGTTTGGTATTAGAGGCCTTGAGATATCACATCTCATGCTATAGGAAGGGTCTCAGGATTGGAATGGGAAGGAGTTGGATATCACATCTCAAGCTATAGGAAGGGTCTCAGGTTTGGTATAAGCATTGAGATATCACATCTCATGCTATAGGAAGGGTCTCAGGATTGGAATGGGAAGGAGTTGGATATCACATCTCATGTTATAGGAAAGATCTCAGGTTTGGTATTAGAAGCATTGAGACATCACATCTCATGTTATAGGAAGGGTCTCAGGATTGGAATGGGAAGAAGTTGGATATCACATCTCATGCTATAGGAAGAGTCTCAGGTTTGGAAGGGGAAGGAGTTGGATATCCAATCTCATGTTATAGGACTGGTCTCGGGTTTGGTATTAGAAGCATTGAGATATCACATCGCATGCTGTAGGAAGGTTTTCAGGTTTGGAATGGGGAGGAATTGGATATCACATCTCATGTCATAGGAAGGATCTCAGGTTTGGTATTAGAAGCATTGAGATATCACATCTCATGCTATAGGAATGGTCTCAGGATTGGAATGGGAAGGAGTTGGATATTACACTCTTGCTATAGGAAGGGTCTCATGTTTGGAATGGGAAGGAGTTGGATATCACATATGCTATAGGAAGGGTCTCAGGTTTGGACCGGGAAGGAGTTGGATATCACATCTCATGTTATAGGAAGGGTCTCAGGTTTGGTATAAGCATTGAGATATCACATCTCTGCTATCGGAAGTGTCTCAGGATTGGAATGGGAAGGAGTTGGATATCCCATCTCATGTTATAGGACGGGTCTCAGGTTTGTTATTAGAATCATTGAGATATCATATTGCATGCTGTAGGAAGGGTCTAAGGATTGGAATGGGAAGGACTTGGATATCACATCTCATGCTATAGGTAGGCTCTCAGGTTTGGAAAGGGAAGGAGTTGGATATCACATTTCATGTTAGAGGAAGGATCTCAGGTTTGGTATTAGAGGCATTGAGATATCACATCTCATGCTATAGGAAGAGTCTCAGGATTGGAATGGGAAGGAGTTGGATATCACATCTCATGCTATAGGAAGGGTCTCAGGTTTGGAATGGGAAGGACTTGGGTATCACATCTCATGCTATAGGGAGGGTCTCAAGTTTGATATTAGAAGCATTGAGATATCACATCTCATGCTATAGGAAGGGTCTCAGGATTGGAATGGGAAGGAGTTGGATATCACATCTCATGCTATAGGAAGGGTCTCAGGTTTGGTATAAGCAGTGAGATATCACATCTCATGCTATAGGAAGTGTCTCAGGATTGGAATGGGAAGGAGTTGGATATCACATCTCATGTTATAGGAAGGATCTCAGGTTTGGTATAAGCATTGAGATATCACATCTCTGCTATCGGAAGGGTCTCAGGATTGGAATGGGAAGGAGTTGGATATTCCCATCTCATGTTATAGGAAGGGTCTCAGGTTTGGTATTAGAAGCATTGAGATATCACATCTCATGCTATAGGAAGGGTCTCAGGATTGGAATGGGAAGGACTTGGATATCACATCTCATGCTATAGGGAGGGTCTCAAGTTTGATATTAGAAGCATTGAGATATCACATCTCATGATATCGGAAGAGTCTCAGGATTGGAATGGGAAGGAGTTGGATATCACATCTCATGATAAAGGAAGGGTCTAAGGTTTGGAAGGGGAAGGATTTGGATATCACATCTCATGTTATAGGACGGGTCTCAGGTTTGGTATTAGAAGCATTGAGATATCAAGTCTCATTGTATAGGATGGGTCTCAGAATTGGAATGGGAAGGAGTTGGATATCACATCTCAAGCTATAGGAAGGGTCTCAGGATTGGAATGGGAAGGAGTTTGATATCACATCTCATGCCATAGTATGGGTCTCAGGTTTGGTAGAAGCATTGGGATATCACATCTCATGCTATCGGAAGGGTATCAGGATTGGATTTGGAAGGAGTTGGATATCCCATCTCATGCTATAGGAAGGGTGTCAGGTTGGAATGGGAAGGAGTTGGATACACATCTCATGTTATAGGAAGGGTCTCAGGATTGGAATGGGAAGGACTTGGATATCACATCTCATGCTATAGGAAGGCTCTCAGGTTTGCAACGAGAAAGAGTTGGATATCACATTTCATGTTAGAGGTAGGATCTCAGGTTTGGTATTAGAGGCATTGAGATAACAAATCTCATGATATCGGAAGGGTCTCAGGATTGGAATGGGAAGGAATTGGATATCACATCTCATGATAAAGGAAGGGTCTAAGGTTTGGAAGGGGAAGGATTTGGATATCACATCTCATGTTATAGGACGGGTCTCAGGTTTGGAATGGGAAGGAGTTGGATATCACATCTCAAGCTATAGGTAGGGTCTCAGGATTGGAATGGGAAGGAGTTTGATATCACATCTCATGCCATAGTATGGGTCTCAGGTTTGGTAGAAGCATTGGGATATCACATCTCATGCTATCGGAAGGGTATCAGTATTGGATTTGGAAGGAGTTGGATATCCCATCTCATGCTATAGGAAGGGTCTCAGGTTGGAATGGGAAGGAATTGGATATCACATTTCATGTTATAGGAAGGCTCTCAGGTTTGGAAGGGGAAGGAGTTGGATATCACATTTCATGTTAGAGGAAGGATCTCAGGTTTGGTATTAGAGGCCTTGAGATATCACATCTCATGCTATAGGAAGGGTCTCAGGATTGGAATGGGAAGGAGTTGGATATCACATCTCAAGCTATAGGAAGGGTCTCAGGTTTGGTATAAGCATTGAGATATCACATCTCATGCTATAGGAAGGGTCTCAGGATTGGAATGGGAAGGAGTTGGATATCACATCTCATGTTATAGGAAAGATCTCAGGTTTGGTATTAGAAGCATTGAGACATCACATCTCATGTTATAGGAAGGGTCTCAGGATTGGAATGGGAAGAAGTTGGATATCACATCTCATGCTATAGGAAGAGTCTCAGGTTTGGAAGGGGAAGGAGTTGGATATCCAATCTCATGTTATAGGACTGGTCTCGGGTTTGGTATTAGAAGCATTGAGATATCACATCGCATGCTGTAGGAAGGTTTTCAGGTTTGGAATGGGGAGGAATTGGATATCACATCTCATGTCATAGGAAGGATCTCAGGTTTGGTATTAGAAGCATTGAGATATCACATCTCATGCTATAGGAATGGTCTCAGGATTGGAATGGGAAGGAGTTGGATATTACACTCTTGCTATAGGAAGGGTCTCATGTTTGGAATGGGAAGGAGTTGGATATCACATATGCTATAGGAAGGGTCTCAGGTTTGGACCGGGAAGGAGTTGGATATCACATCTCATGTTATAGGAAGGGTCTCAGGTTTGGTATAAGCATTGAGATATCACATCTCTGCTATCGGAAGTGTCTCAGGATTGGAATGGGAAGGAGTTGGATATCCCATCTCATGTTATAGGACGGGTCTCAGGTTTGTTATTAGAATCATTGAGATATCATATTGCATGCTGTAGGAAGGGTCTAAGGATTGGAATGGGAAGGACTTGGATATCACATCTCATGCTATAGGCAGGCTCTCAGGTTTGGAAAGGGAAGGAGTAGGATATCACATTTCATGTTAGAGGAAGGATCTCAGGTTTGGTATTAGAGGCATTGAGATATCACATCTCATGCTATAGGAAGAGTCTCAGGATTGGAATGGGAAGGAGTTGGATATCACATCTCATGCTATAGGAAGGGTCTCAGGTTTGGTATAAGCATTGAGATATCACATCTCATGCTATAGGAAGGGTCTCGGGATTGGAATGGGAAGGAGTTGGATATCACATCTCATTTTATAGGAAGGATCTCAGGTTTGGTATTAGAAGCATTGAGACATCACATCTCATGCTATAGGAAGGGTCTCAGGATTGGAATGGGAAGGAGTTGGATATCACATCTCATGCTATAGGAAGGGTCTCAGGTTTGGTATAAGCATTGAGATATCACATCTCATGCTATAGGAAGGGTCTCAGGATTGGAATGGGAAGGAGTTGTATATGACATCTCATGCCATAGGAAGGGTCTTAGGTTTGGTATAAGCATTGAGATATCACATCTCTGCTATCGGAAGGGTCTCAGGATTGGAATGGGAAGGAGTTGGATATCCCATCTCATGTTATAGGAAGAGTCTCAGGTTTGGTATTAGAAGCATTGAGACATCACATCGCATGCTGTAGGAAGGGTCTCAGGATTGGAATGGGAAGGACTTGGGTATCACATCTCATGCTATAGGGAGGGTCTCAAGTTTGATATTAGAAGCATTGAGATATCACATCTCATGCTATAGGAAGGGTCTCAGGATTGGAATGGGAAGGAGTTGGATATCACATCTCATGCTATAGGAAGGGTCTCAGGTTTGGTATAAGCAGTGAGATATCACATCTCATGCTATAGGAAGTGTCTCAGGATTGGAATGGGAAGGAGTTGGATATCACATCTCATGTTATAGGAAGGATCTCAGGTTTGGTATAAGCATTGAGATATCACATCTCTGCTATCGGAAGGGTCTCAGGATTGGAATGGGAAGGAGTTGGATATTCCCATCTCATGTTATAGGAAGGGTCTCAGGTTTGGTATTAGAAGCATTGAGATATCACATCTCATGCTATAGGAAGGGTCTCAGGATTGGAATGGGAAGGACTTGGATATCACATCTCATGCTATAGGGAGGGTCTCAAGTTTGATATTAGAAGCATTGAGATATCACATCTCATGATATCGGAAGAGTCTCAGGATTGGAATGGGAAGGAGTTGGATATCACATCTCATGATAAAGGAAGGGTCTAAGGTTTGGAAGGGGAAGGATTTGGATATCACATCTCATGTTATAGGACGGGTCTCAGGTTTGGTATTAGAAGCATTGAGATATCAAGTCTCATTGTATAGGATGGGTCTCAGAATTGGAATGGGAAGGAGTTGGATATCACATCTCAAGCTATAGGAAGGGTCTCAGGATTGGAATGGGAAGGAGTTTGATATCACATCTCATGCCATAGTATGGGTCTCAGGTTTGGTAGAAGCATTGGGATATCACATCTCATGCTATCGGAAGGGTATCAGGATTGGATTTGGAAGGAGTTGGATATCCCATCTCATGCTATAGGAAGGGTGTCAGGTTGGAATGGGAAGGAGTTGGATATCACATCTCATGTTATAGGAAGGGTCTCAGGATTGGAATGGGAAGGACTTGGATATCACATCTCATGCTATAGGAAGGCTCTCAGGTTTGCAACGGGAAAGAGTTGGATATCACATTTCATGTTAGAGGTCGGATCTCAGGTTTGGTATTAGACGCATTGAGATATCACATCTCATGCTATCAGAAGAGTCTCAGAAATGGAATGGGAAGGAGTTGGATATCACATCTCATGCCATAGTATGGGTCTCAGGTTTGGTAGAAGCATTGGGATATCACATCTCATGCTATCGGAAGGGTATCAGGATTGGATTTGGAAGGAGTTGGATATCCCATCTCATGCTATAGGAAGGGTCTCAGGTTGGAATGGGAAGGAGTTGGATATCACATCTCATGTTATAGGAAGGGTCTCAGGATTGGAATGGAAAGGACTTGGATATCATATCTCATGCTATAGGAAGGCTCTCAGGTTTGGAAGGGGAAGGAGTTGGATATCACATTTCATGTTAGAGGAAGGATCTCAGGTTTGGTATTAGAGACATTGAGATATCACATCTCATGCTATAGGAAGGGTCTCAGGATTGGAATGGGAAGGAGTTGGATATCACATCTCAAGCTATAGGAAAGATCTCAGGTTTGGTATTAGAAGCATTGAGATATCACATCTCATGCTATAAGCAGGGTCTCAGGATTGGAATGGGAAGGAGTTGTATATGGCATCTCATGCCATAGGAAGGGTCTCAGGTTTGGTATAAGCATTGAGATATCACATCTCATGCTATAGGAAGGGTCTCAGGATTGGGATGGGAAGGACTTGGATATCACATCTCATGCTATAGGCAGGATCTCAGGTTTGGAAAGGGAAGGAGTTGGATATCATATTTCATGTTAGAGGTAGGATCTCAGGTTTGGTATTAGAGGCATTGAGATATCACATCTCATGCTATCAGAAGGGTCTCAGGATTGGAATGGGAAGGAGTTGGATATCACATCTCATGCTAAAGGGAGGGTCTCAGGTTTGGAAGGGGAAGGATTTGGATATCACATCTCATGTTATAGGAAGGATCTCAGGTTTGGTATTAGAAGCATTGAGATATCACATCTCATGCTATCGGAAGTATCTCAGGTTTGGTATTAGAGGCATTGAGATATCACATCTCATGCTATCATAAGGGTCTCAGGATTGGAATGGGAAGGAGTTGGATATCACATTTCATGCTAAAGGGAGGGTCTCAGGTTTGGAAGGGGAAGGATTTGGATATCACACCACATGTTATAAGAAGGATCTCAGGTTTGGTATTAGAAGCATTGAGATATCACATCTCATGCTATCAGAAGGGTCTCAGGATTGGAATGGGAAGGAGTTGGATATCACATCTTATGCTATAGGAAGGGTCTCAGGTTTGGAACGGGAAGGAGTTGGATATCACATCTCATGTTATAGGAAGAGTCTCAGGTTTGGTATAAGCATTGAGATATCACATCTCTGCAATCGGAAGTGTCTCAGGATTGGGATGGGAAGGAGTTGGATATCACATCTCATGCTATAGGAAGGGTCTCAGGTTTGGAACGGGAAGGAGTTGGATATCCCATCTCATGTTATAGGACGGGTCTCAGGTTTGGTATTAGAAGCATTGAGATATCACATCGCATGCTGTAGGAAGGGTCTCAGGATTGGAATGGGAAGGAGTTGGATATTACATTCTTGCTATAGGAAGGGTCTCATGTTTGGAATGGGAAGGAGTTGGATATCACATATGCTATAGGAAGGGTCTCAGGTTTGGAACGGGAAGGAGTTGGATATCACATCTCATGCTATAGGAAGGGTCTCAGTTTTGGAATAAGCATTGAGATATCACATCTCTGCTATCGGAAGTGTCTCAGGATTGGAATGGGAAGGAGTTGGATATCACATCTCATGTTATAGGACGGGTCTCAGGTTTGTTATTAGAATCATTGAGATATCATATTGTATGCTGTAGGAAGGGTCTAAGGATTGGAATGGGAAGGTCTTGGATATCACATCTCATGCTATAGGTAGGCTCTCAGGTTTGGAAAGGGAAGGAGTTGGATATCACATTTCATGTTAGAGGAAGGATCTCAGGTTTGGTATTAGAGGCATTGAGATATCACATCTCATGCTATAGGAAGGGTCTCAGGATTGGAATGGGAAGGAGTTGGATATCACATCTCATGCTATAGGAAGGGTCTCATGTTTGGAATGGGAAGGAGTTGGATATCACATATGCTATAGGAAGGGTCTCAGGTTTGGAACAGGAAGGAGTTGGATATCACATCTCATGCTATAGGAAGGGTCTCAGGTTTGGAATAAGCATTGAGATATCACATCTCATGCTATAGGAAGGGTCTCAGGATTGGAATGGGAAGGAGTTGGATATCACATCTCATGCTATAGGAAGGGTCTCAGGTTTGGTATAAACATTGAGATATCACATCTCATGCTATAGGAAGGGTCTCATGTTTGGAATGGGAAGGAGTTGGATATCACATATGCTATAGGAAGGGTCTCAGGTTTGGAACAGGAAGGAGTTGGATATCACATCTCATGCTATAGGAAGGGTCTCAGGTTTGGAATAAGCATTGAGATATCACATCTCATCTTATAGGAATGGTCTCAGTATTGGAATGGGAAGGAGTTTGATATCACATCTCATGCCATGTATGGGTCTCAGGTTTGGTATAAGCATTGAGATATCACATCTCATGCTATAGGAAGGGTCTCAGGATTGGAATGGGAAGGAGTTGTATATGACATCTCATGCCATAGGAAGGGTCTCAGGTTTGGTATAAGCATTGAGATATCACATCTCTGCTATCGGAAGGGTCTCAGGATTGGAATGGGAAGGAGTTGGATATCCCATCTCATGTTATAGGAAGAGTCTCAGGTTTGGTATTAGAAGCATTGAGATATCACATCTCATGCTATAGGAAGTGTCTCAGGATTGGAATGGGAAGGAGTTTGATATCACATCTCATGCCATGTATGGGTCTCAGGTTTTGTAGAAGCATTGGGATATCACATCTCATGCTATCGGAAGGGTATCAGGATTGGATTTGGAAGGATTTGGATATCACATTTCATGTTATAGGAAGGATCTCAGGTTTGGTATTAGAAGCATTGAGATATCACATCTCATGCTAACGGAAGGATCTCAGGTTTGGTAATATAGGCATTGAGATATCACATCTCATGCTATCAGAAGGGTCTCAGGATTGGAATGGGAAGGAGTCGGATATCACATCTCATGCTAAAGGGAGGGTCTCAGGTTTGGAAGTGGAAGGATTTGGATGTCACATCTCATGTTATAGGAAGGATCTCAGGTTTGGTATTAGAAGCATTGAGATATCACATCTCATGCTATAGCGAGGGTCTCAGGATTGGAATGGGAAGGAGTTGGATATCACATCTCAAGCTATAGGAAGGGTCTCAGGATTGGAATGAGAAGGAGTTGGATATCACATCTCATGCTATAGGAAGGGTCTCAGGTCTGGAATCGGAAGGAGTTGTATATGACATTTCATGCCATAGGAAGGGTCTCAGGTTTGGTATAAGCATTGAGATATCACATCTCTGCTATTGGAAGGGTCTCAGGATTGGAATGGGAAGGAGTTGGATATCCCATCTCATTATAGGAAGGGTCTCAGGTTTGGTATTAGAAGCATTGAGATATCACATCTCATGGTATAGGACGGGTCTCAGGATTGGATTGGGAAGGACATGGATATCACATCTCCTGTTATAGGAAGGGTCTCAGGTTTGGTATTAGAAGCATTGAGATATCACATCTCATGCTATAGGAAGGGTCTCAGGATTGGAATGGGAAGGACTTGGATATCCCATCTCATGTTATAGGAAGGGTCCCAGGTTTGGTATTAGAAGCATTGAGATATCACATCTCATGCTATAGGAAGGGTCTCAGAATTGGAATGGGGAGGAGTTGGATATCACATCTCAAGCTATAGGAAGGGTCTCAGGATTGGAATGGGAAGGACTTGGATATCACATCTCGTGTTATAGGAATGATCTCAGGTTTGGTATTAGAAGCATTGAGATATCACATCTCATGCTATCGGAAGGATCTCAGGTTTGGTGTTAGAAGCATTGAGATATCAAATCTCATGCTATAGGAAGGGTCTCAGGATTGGAATGGGAAGGAGTTGGATATCACATCTCATGCTATAGGAAGGGTCTCAGGATTGGAATGGGAAGGAGTTGTATATGACATCTCATGCCACAGGAAGGGTCTCAGGTTTGGTATAAGCATTGAGATATCACATCTCTGCTATCGGAAGGGTCTCAGGATTGGAATGGGAAGGAGTTGGATATCCCATCTTATGTTATAGGAAGGGTCTCAGGTTTGGTATTAGAAGCATTGAGATATCACATCTCATGCTATCAGAAGGGTCTCAGGATTGGAATGGGAAGGAGTCGGATATCACATCTCATGCTAAAGGGAGGGTCTCAGGTTTGGTATTAGAAGCATTGAGATACCACATCTCATGTTATAGGAAGAATCTCAGGTTTGGTATTAGAGGCATTGAGATATCACATCTCATGCTATCAGAAGGGTCTCAGGATTGGTATGGGAAGGAGTCGGATATCACATCTCATGCTAAAGGGAGAGTCTCAGGTTTGGTATTAGAAGCATTGAGATATCACATCTCATGTTATAGGAAGAATCTCAGGTTTGGTATTAGAAGCATTGAGATATCACATCTCATGCTATAGGAAGGGTCTCAGGATTGGAATGGGAACGACTTGGATATCACATCTCATGATAAAGGAAGGGTCTAAGGTTTGGAAGGGGAAGGATTTGGATATCACATCTCATGTTATAGGACCGGTCTCAGGTTTGGTATTAGAAGCATTGAGATATCAAGTCCCATGGTATAGGACGGGTCTCAGAATTGGAATGGGAAGGAGCTGGATATCACATCTCAAGCTATAGGAAGGGTGTCAGGATTGGAATGGGAAGGAGTTTGATATCACATCTCATGCCATGGTATGGGTCTCAGGTTTTGTAGAAGCATTGGGATATCACATCTCATGCTATCGGAAGGGTATCAGGATTGGATTTGGAAGGAGTTGGATATCCCATCTCATGCTATAGGAAGGGTCTCAGGTTGGAATGGGAAGGAATTGGATATCACATCTCATGTTATAGGAAGGGTATCAGGATTGGAATGGGAAGGACTTGGATATCACATCTCATGCTATAGGAAGGCTATCAGGTTTGGAAGGGGAAGGAGTTGCATATCAAATTTCATTTTAGAGGTAGGATCTCAGGTTTGGTATTAGAGGCATTGAGATATCACATCTCATGCTATAGGAAGGGTCTCACGATTGGAATGGGAAGGATTTGGATATCACATCTCATGCTATAGGAAGGGTCTCAGGTTTGGTATAAGCATTGAGATATCACATCTCATGCTATAGAAACGGTCTCAAGATTGCAAAGGGAAGGAGTTGGATATCACATCTCATGTTATAGGAAGGATCTCAGATTTGGTATTAGAAGCATTGAGACATCACATCTCATGCTATAGTAAGGGTCTCAGGATTGGAATGGGAAGGAGTTGGATATCACATCTCATGTTATAGGAAGGCTCTCAGGATTGGAATGGGAAGCACTTCGATATCACATCTCATGTTATAGGAAGGCTCCCAGGTTTAGAAGGGGAAGGAGTTGGATATCACATTTCATGTTAGAGGTAGGATCTCAGGTTTGGTATTAGAGGCATTGAGATATAACATCTCATGCTATCAGAAGGGTCTCAGGATTGGAATGGGAAGGAGTTGGATATCACATCTCATGCTAAAGGGAGGGTCTCAGGTTTGGAAGGGGAAGGATTTGGATATCACATCTCATGCTATAGGAAGGGTCTCAGGATTGGAATGGGAAGGATTTGGATATCACATCTCATGCTATAGGAAGGGTCTCAGGTTTGGTATAAGCATTGAGATATCACATCTCATGCTATAGGAAGGGTCTCAGGATTGGAATGGGAAGGAGTTGGATATCACATCTCATGCTATAGGTAGGCTCTCAGTTTTGGAAAGGGAAGGTTTTGTATATCACATCTCATGCTATAGGAAGGGTCTCACGATTGGAATGGGAAGGATTTGGATATCACATCTCATGCTATAGGAAGGGTCTCAGGATTGGAATGGGAAGGAGTTGGATATCACATCTCATGCTATAGGAAGGGTCTCAGGAATGGAATGGGAAGGAGTTTTATATGACATCTCATGCCATAGGAAGGATCTCAGGTTTGGTATTAGAAGCATTGAGACATCACATCTCATGTTATAGGAAGGGTCTCAGGATTGGAATGGGAAGGAGTTGGATATCACATCTCATGCTATAGGAAGGGTCTCAGGTTTGGTATAAGCATTGAGATATCACATCTCATGCTATAGGAAGGGTCTCAGGATTGGAATGGGAAGGAGTTGTATATGACATCTCATGCCATAGGAAGGGTCTCAGGTTTGGTATCAGCATTGAGATATCACATCTCTGCTATCGGAAGGGTCTCAGGATTAGAATGGGAAGGAGTTGGATATCCCATCTTATGTTATAGGAAGGGTCTCAGGTTTGGTATTAGAACCATTGAGATATCACATCTCATGCTATAGGAAGGGTCTCAGGATTGGAATGGGAAGGAGTTGGATATCACATCTCATGCTATAGGTAGGCTCTCAGTTTTGGAAAGGGAAGGTTTTGGATATCACATCTCATGCTATAGGAAGGGTCTCACGATTGGAATGGGAAGGATTTGGATATCACATCTCATGCTATAGGAAGGGTCTCAGGATTGGAATGGGAAGGAGTTGGATATCACATCTCATGCTATAGGAAGGGTCTCAGGAATGGAATGGGAAGGAGTTTTATATGACATCTCATGCCATAGGAAGGATCTCAGGTTTGGTATTAGAAGCATTGAGACATCACATCTCATGTTATAGAAAGGGTCTCAGGATTGGAATGGGAAGGAGTTGGATATCACATCTCATGCTATAGGAAGGGTCTCAGGTTTGGTATAAGCATTGAGATATCACATCTCATGCTATAGGAAGGGTCTCAGGATTGGAATGGGAAGGAGTTGTATATGACATCTCATGCCATAGGAAGGGTCTCAGGTTTGGTATCAGCATTGAGATATCACATCTCTGCTATCGGAAGGGTCTTGGGATTGGAATGGGAAGGAGTTGGATATCCCATCTTATGTTATAGGAAGGGTCTCAGGTTTGGTATTAGAAGCATTGAGATATCACATCTCATGCTATAGGAAGGGTCTCAGGATTGGAATGGGAAGGACTTGAATATCCCATCTCATGCTATAGGGAGGCTCTCACGTTTGGAAAGGGAAGGAGTTGGATATCACATTTCATGTTAGAGGTAGGATCTCAGGTTTGGTATTAGAGGCATTGAATATCACATCTCATGCTATCAGAAGGGTCTCAGGATTGGAATGGGAAGGAGTTGGATATCACATCTCATGCTAAAGGGAGGGTCTCAGGTTTGGAAGGGGAAGGATTTTGATATCACATCTCATGTTATAGGAAGGATCTCAGGTTTGGTATTAGAGGGATTGAGATATCACATCTCATGCTATCGGAAGGGTATCAGGATTGGATTTGGAAGTAGTTGTATATCCCATCTCATGCTATAGGAAGGGTCTCAGGTTGGAATGGGAAGGAGTTGGATATCACATCTCATGTTATAGGAAGGGTCTCAGGTTTGCAAGGGGAAGGAGTTGGATATCACATTTCATGTTAGAGGTAGGATCTCAGGTTTGGTATTAGAGGCATTGAGATATCACATCTCATGCTATCAGAAATGTCTCAGGATTGGAATGGGAAGGAGTTGGATATCACATCTCATGCTAAAGGGAGGGTCTCTGGTTTGGAAGGGGAAGGATTTGGATATCACATCTCATGTTATAGGAAGGATCTCAGGTTTGGTATTAGAAGCATTGAGATATCACATCTCATGCTATAGGAAGGGTCTCAGGTTTGGAATGGGAAGGAATTGGATATCACATCTCATGTCATAGGAAGGATCTCAGGTTTGGTATTAGAAGCATTGAGATATCACATCTCAGGCTATAGGAAGGGTCTCAGGTTTGGAATGGGAAGGAGTTGGATACACATCTCATGTTATAGGAAGGATCTCAGGTTTGGTGTTAGAAAAATTGTGATATCACATATCATGCTATAGGAAGGGTCTCAGGATTGGAATGGGAAGGAGTTGGATATCACATCTCATGCTAAAGGAAAGATCTCAGGTTTGGAAGGGGAAGGATTTGGATCTCACATCTCATGTTTTAGGACGGGTGTCAGGTTTGGTATTAGAAGCATTGAGATATCACATCCCATGCTATAGGAAGGGTCTCAGGATTGGAATGGGAAGGAGTTGGATATCACATCTCAAGCTATCTCAGCATTGGAATGGGAAGGCGTTTGATATCACATCTCATGCAATCGGAAGGGTCTCAGGTTTGGAATGGGAAGGAGTTGGATATCACATCTCATGTTATAGGAAGGATCTCAGGTTTATTATTAGAAGCATTGAGATATCACATCCCATGCTATAGGAAGGGTCTCAGGATTGGAATCGGAAGGAGTTGTATTTGACATCTCATGCCATAGGAAGGGTCTCAGGTTTGGTATAAGCATTGAGATATCACATCTCTGCTATCGGAAGGGTCTCAGGATTGGAATGGGAAGGAGTTGGATATCCCATCTCATTATAGGAAGGGTCTCAGGTTTGGTATTAGAAGCATTGAGATATCACATCTCATGCTATAGGAAGGGTCTCAGGATTGGAATGGGAAGGACTTGAATATCACATCTCATGTTATAGCAAGGGTCTCAGGTTTGGTATTAGAAGCATTGAGATATCACATCTCATGCTATAGGAAGGGTCTCAGGATTGGAATGGGAACGACTTGGATATCACATCTCATGATAAAGGAAGGGTCTAAGGTTTGGAAGGGGAAGGATTTGGATATCACATCTCATGTTATAGGACCGGTCTCAGGTTTGGTATTAGAAGCATTGAGATATCAAGTCCCATGGTATAGGACGGGTCTCAGAATTGGAATGGGAAGGAGCTGGATATCACATCTCAAGCTATAGGAAGGGTGTCAGGATTGGAATGGGAAGGAGTTTGATATCACATCTCATGCCATGGTATGGGTCTCAGGTTTTGTAGAAGCATTGGGATATCACATCTCATGCTATCGGAAGGGTATCAGGATTGGATTTGGAAGGAGTTGAATATCCAATCTCATGCTATAGGAAGGGTCTCAGGTTGGAATGGGAAGGAATTGGATATCACATCTCATGTTATAGGAAGGGTATCAGGATTGGAATGGGAAGGACTTGGATATCACATCTCATGCTATAGGAAGGCTATCAGGTTTGGAAGGGGAAGGAGTTGCATATCAAATTTCATTTTAGAGGTAGGATCTCAGGTTTGGTATTAGAGGCATTGAGATATCACATCTCATGCTATAGGAAGGGTCTCACGATTGGAATGGGAAGGATTTGGATATCACATCTCATGCTATAGGAAGGGTCTCAGGTTTGGTATAAGCATTGAGATATCACATCTCATGCTATAGAAACGGTCTCAATATTGCAAAGGGAAGGAGTTGGATATCACATCTCATGTTATAGGAAGGATCTCAGATTTGGTATTAGAAGCATTGAGACATCACATCTCATGCTATAGTAAGGGTCTCAGGATTGGAATGGGAAGGAGTTGGATATCACATCTCATGTTATAGGAAGGCTCTCAGGATTGGAATGGGAAGCACTTCGATATCACATCTCATGTTATAGGAAGGCTCCCAGGTTTAGAAGGGGAAGGAGTTGGATATCACATTTCATGTTAGAGGTAGGATCTCAGGTTTGGTATTAGAGGCATTGAGATATAACATCTCATGCTATCAGAAGGGTCTCAGGATTGGAATGGGAAGGAGTTGGATATCACAACTCATGCTAAAGGGAGGGTCTCAGGTTTGGAAGGGGAAGGATTTGGATATCACATCTCATGCTATAGGAAGTGTCTCAGGATTGGAATGGGAAGGATTTGGATATCACATCTCATGTTATAGGAAGGGTCTCAGGTTTGGTATAAGCATTGAGATATCACATCTCATGCTATAGGAAGGGTCTCAGGATTGGAATGGGAAGGAGTTGGATATCACATCTCATGCTATAGGTAGGCTCTCAGTTTTGGAAAGGGAAGGTTTTGGATATCACATCTCATGCTATAGGAAGGGTCTCACGATTGGAATGGGAAGGATTTGGATATCACATCTCATGCTATAGGAAGGGTCTCAGGATTGGAATGGGAAGGAGTTGGATATCACATCTCATGCTATAGGAAGGGTCTCAGGAATGGAATGGGAAGGAGTTTTATATGACATCTCATGCCATAGGAAGGATCTCAGGTTTGGTATTAGAAGCATTGAGACATCACATCTCATGTTATAGGAAGGGTCTCAGGATTGGAATGGGAAGGAGTTGGATATCACATCTCATGCTATAGGAAGGGTCTCAGGTTTGGTATAAGCATTGAGATATCACATCTCATGCTATAGGAAGGGTCTCAGGATTGGAATGGGAAGGAGTTGTATATGACATCTCATGCCATAGGAAGGGTCTCAGGTTTGGTATCAGCATTGAGATATCACATCTCTGCTATCGGAAGGGTCTCAGGATTGGAATGGGAAGGAGTTGGATATCCCATCTTATGTTATAGGAAGGGTCTCAGGTTTGGTATTAGAAGCATTGAGATATCACATCTCATGCTATAGGAAGGGTCTCAGGATTGGAATGGGAAGGAGTTGGATATCACATCTCATGCTATAGGAAGGGTCTCAGGAATGGAATGGGAAGGAGTTTTATATGACATCTCATGCCATAGGAAGGATCTCAGGTTTGGTATTAGAAGCATTGAGACATCACATCTCATGTTACTGAAAGGGTCTCAGGATTGGAATGGGAAGGAGTTGGATATCACATCTCATGCTATAGGAAGGGTCTCAGGTTTGGTATAAGCATTGAGATATCACATCTCATGCTATAGGAAGGGTCTCAGGATTGGAATGGGAAGGAGTTGTATATGACATCTCATGCCATAGGAAGGGTCTCAGGTTTGGTATCAGCATTGAGATATCACATCTCTGCTATCAGAAGGGTCTCGGGATTGGAATGGGAAGGAGTTGGATATCCCATCTTATGTTATAGGAAGGGTCTCAGGTTTGGTATTAGAAGCATTGAGATATCACATCTCATGCTATAGGAAGGGTCTCAGGATTGGAATGGGAAGGACTTGAATATCCCATCTCATGCTATAGGGAGGCTCTCACGTTTGGAAAGGGAAGGAGTTGGATATCACATTTCATGTTAGAGGTAAGATCTCAGGTTTGGTATTAGAGGCATTGAATATCACATCTCATGCTATCAGAAGGGTCTCAAGATTGGAATGGGAAGGAGTTGGATATCACATCTCATGCTAAAGGGAGGGTCTCAGGTTTGGAAGGGGAAGGATTTTGATATCACATCTCATGTTATAGGAAGGATCTCAGGTTTGGTATTAGAGGGATTGAGATATCACATCTCATGCTATCGGAAGGGTATCAGGATTGGATTTGGAAGTAGTTGGATATCCCATCTCATGCTATTGGAAGGGTCTCAGGTTGGAATGGGAAGGAGTTGGATATCACATCTCATGTTATAGGAAGGGTCTCAGGATTGGAATGGGAAATAATTCGATATCACATCTCATGCTATAGGAAGGCTCTCAGGTTTGCAAGGGGAAGGAGTTGGATATCACATTTCATGTTAGAGGTAGGATCTCAGGTTTGGTATTAGAGGCATTGAGATATCACATCTCATGCTATCAGAAATGTCTCAGGATTGGAATGGGAAGGAGTTGGATATCACATCTCATGCTAAAGGGAGGGTCTCTGGTTTGGAAGGGGAAGGATTTGGATATCACATCTCATGTTATAGGAAGGATCTCAGGTTTGGTATTAGAAGCATTGAGATATCACATCTCATGCTATAGGAAGGGTCTCAGGTTTGGAATGGGAAGGAATTGGATATCACATCTCATGTCATAGGAAGGATCTCAGGTTTGGTATTAGAAGCATTGAGATATCACATCTCATGCTATAGGAATGGTCTCAGGATTGGAATGGGAAGGAGTTGGATATTAGATTCTTGCTATAGAAAGGGTCTCAGGTTTGGAACGGGAAGGAGTTGGATATCACATCTCATGTTATAGGAAGGGTCTCAGGTTTGGTCTAAGCATTGAGATATCACATCTCTGCTATCAGAAGTTTCTCAGGATTGAAATGGGAAGGAGTTCGATATCCCATCTCATGTTATAGGACGGGTCTCAGGTTTGGTAATAGAATCATTGAGATATCACATCTCATGCTGTAGGAAGTGTCTAAGGATTGGAATGGGAAGGACTTGGATATCACATCTCATGCTATAGGTAGACTCTCAGGTTTGGAAAGGGAAGGAGTGGGATATCACATTTCATGTTCGAGGAAGGATCTCAGGTTTGGTATTAGAGGCATTGATTTATCACATCTCATGCTATAGGAAGGGTCTCAGGATTGGAATGGGAAGGATTTGGATATCACATCTCATGCTGTAGGAAGGGTCTCAGGTTTGGTATAAGCATTGAGATATCACATCTCATGCTATAGGAAGGGTCTCAGGATTGGAATGGGAAGGAGTTGGATATCACATCTCATGCTATAGGTAGGCTCTCAGGTTTGGAAAGGGAAGGATTTGGATATCACATTTCATGTTAGAGGAAGGATCTCAGGTTTGGTATTAGAGGCATTGAGATATCACATCTCATGCTATAGGAAGGGTCTCACGATTGGAATGGGAAGGATTTGGATATCACATCTCATGCTATAGGAAGGGTCTCAGGTTTGGTATAAGCATTGAAATATCACATCCCATGCTATAGGAAGGGTCTCAGGATTGGAATGGAAGGAGTTGGATATCACATCTCATGTTATAGGAAGGATCTCAGATTTGGTATTAGAAGCATTGAGACATCACATCTCATGCTATAGGAAGGGTCTCAGGATTGGAATGGGAAGGAGTTGGATATCACATCTCATGTTATAGGAAGGGTCTCAGGATTGGAATGGGAAGGACTTCGATATCACATCTCATGTTATAGGAAGGCTCCCAGGTTTGGAAGGGGAAGGAGTTGGATATCACATTTCATGTTAGAGGTAAAATCTCAGGTTTGGTATTAGAGGCATTGAGATATAACATCTCATGCTATCAGAAGGGTCTCAGGATTGGAATGGGAAGGAGTTGGATATCACATCTCATGCTAAAGGGAGGGTCTCAGGTTTGGAAGGGGAAGGATTTGAATATCACATCTCGTGTTATAGGAAGGATCTCAGGTTTGGTATTAGAAGAATTGAAATATCACATCTCATGCTATCGGAAGGATCTCAGGTTTGGTATTAGAAGCATTGAGATATCACATCTCATGCTATCGGAACGGTCTCAGGATTGGAATGGGAAGGGGTTGGATATCACATCTCATGCTAAAGGGAGGGTCTCTGGTTTGGAAGGGGAAGGATTTGGATATCACATCTCATGTTATAGGAAGGATCTCAGGTTTGTTATTAGAAGCATTGAGATATCACATCTCATGCTATAGGAAGGGTCTCAGGATTGGAATGGGAAGGAGTTGGATATCATATCTCATGCTATAGGAAGGGTCTCAGGAATGGAATGGGAAGGAGTTTTATATGACATCTCATGCCATAGGAAGGATCTCACCTTTGGTATTAGAAGCATTGAGACATCACATCTCATGTTATAGGAAGGGTATCAGGATTGGAATGGGAAGGAGTTGGATATCACATCTCATGCTATAGGAAGGGTCTCAGGTTTGGTATAAGCATTGAGATATCACATCTCATGCTATAGGAAGGGTCTCAGGATTGGAATGGGAAGGAGTTGTATATGACATCTCATGCCATAGGAAGGGTCTCAGGTTTGGTATAAGCATTGAGATATCACATCTCATGCTATAGGAAGGGTCTCAGGAATGGAATGGGAAGGACTTGGATATCACATCTCATGATAAAGGAAGGGTCTAAGGTTTGGAAGTGGAAGGATTTGGATATCACATCTCATGTTATAGGACGGGTCTCAGGTTTGGTATTAGAAGCATTGTGATATCACATCTCATGCTATAGTAAGTGTCTCAGGATTGGAATGGGAAGGAGTTAGATATCACATCTCATGCTATAGGAAGGGTTTCAGGTTTGGTAGAAGCATTGAGATATCACATCTCATGCTATAGGAAGAGTCTCAGGTTTGGGAAGGGAAGGATTTGGATTTCACATCTCATGTTATAGGATGGTTCTCATGTTTGGTTTTTGAAGCATTGAGATATCACATCTCATGCTATCGGAAGGGTCTCAGGATTGGAATGCGAAGGACTAGGATATCACATCTCATGCTATAGGAAGGGTCTCAGGATTGGAATGGGAAGGACTTGGATATCACATCTCATGTTATAGGAAGGGTCTCAGGTTTGGTATTAGAAGCATTGAGATATCACATCTCATGCTATAGGAAGGGTCTCAGGAATGGAATGGGAAGGACTTGGATATCACATCTCATGATAAAGGAAGGGTCTAAGGTTTGGAAGGGGAAGGATTTGGATATCACATCTCATGTTATAGGACGGGTCTCAGGTTTGGTATTAGAAGCATTGTGATATCACATCTCATGCTATAGTAAGTGTCTCAGGATTGGAATGGGAAGGAGTTAGATATCACATCTCATGCTATAGGAAGGGTTTCAGGTTTGGTAGAAGCATTGAGATATCACATCTCATGCTATAGGAAGAGTCTCAGGTTTGGGAAGGGAAGGATTTGGATTTCACATCTCATGTTATAGGATGGTTCTCATGTTTGGTTTTTGAAGCATTGAGATATCACATCTCATGCTATCGGAAGGGTCTCAGGTTTGGAATGGGAAGGAGTTGGATATCACATCTCATGTTATAGGAAGGATCTCATGTTTGGTATTAGAAGCATTGAGATATCACATCTCATGCTATAGGAAGGGTCTCCAGATTGGAATGTGAAGGATTTGGATATTACATCTCATGCTAAAGGAAGGGTCTCAGGTTTGGAATGGGAAGGAGTTGGATATGACATCTCTTGTTATAGGGAGGGTCTCAGGATTTGAATGGCAAGGAGTTGGATATCACATCTCATGCCATAGGAAGGGTCTCAGGTTTGGTATAAGCATTGAGATATCACATCTCTGCTATCGCAAGGGTCTCAGGATTGGATTGGGAAGGAGTTGGATATCCCTTCTCATGCTATAGGAAGGGTCTCAGGTTGGAATGGGAAGGAGTTGGATATCACATCTCATGTTATAGGAAGGGTCTCAGGATTGGAATGGGAAGGATTTGGATATCGCATCTCTTGCTATAGGAAGGGTCTCAGGTTTTTTATTAGAAACATTGAGATATCATATCTCATGCTATAGGAAGGGTCTCAGGTTTGGAATGGGAAGGAGTTGGATATCACATCTCATGTTATAGGAAGGATCTCATGTTTGGTATTAGAAGCATTGAGATATCACATCTCATGCTATAGGAAGGGTCTCCGGATTGGAATGTGAAGGATTTGGATATTACATCTCATGCTAAAGGAAGGGTCTCAGGTTTGGAATGGGAAGGAGTTGGATATGACATCTCTTGTTATAGGGAGGGTCTCAGGATTTGAATGGCAAGGAGTTGGATATCACATCTCATGCCATAGGAAGGGTCTCAGGTTTGGTATAAGCATTGAGATATCACATCTCTGCTATCGGAAGGGTCTCAGGATTGGATTGGGAAGGAGTTGGATATCCCTTCTCATGCTATAGGAAGGGTCTCAGGTTGGAATGGGAAGGAGTTGGATATCACATCTCATGTTATAGGAAGGGTCTCAGGATTGGAATGGGAAGGATTTGGATATCGCATCTCTTGCTATAGGAAGGGTCTCAGGTTTTTTATTAGAAACATTGAGATATCACATCTCATGCTATAGGAAGGGTTTTAGGATTGGAATGGGAAGTATTTGGATATCACATCTCATGCTAAAGGAAGGGTCTCAGGTTTGGAAGGGGAAGGATTTGGATATCATATCTCATGTTATAGGACGGGACCCAGGTTTGGTATTAGAAGCATTGAGATATCACATCTCATGGTATAGGAAGGGTCTCAGGGTTGGAATGGGAAGGAGTTGGATATCACATCTCATTCAATAGGAAGGGTCTCAGGTTTGGAATGGGAAGGAATTGGATATCACATCTCATGCTAAAGGAAGGGTCTCAGGTTTGGCAGAAGCGTTGAGATATCACATCTCTGCTATCGGAAGGGTCTCAGGATTGGATTGGGAAGGAGTTGGATATCCCTTCTCATGCTATAGGAAGGGTCTCAGGATTTGAATGGCAAGGAGTTGGATATCACATATCATGCCATAGGAAGGGTCTCAGGTTTGGTATAAGCATTGAGATATCACATCTCTGCTATCGGAAGGGTCTCCGGATTGGATTGGGAAGGAGTTGGATATCCCTTCTCATGCTATAGGAAGTGTCTCAGGTTGGAATGGGAAGGAGTTGGATATCACATCTCATGTTATAGGAAGGGTCTCAGGATTGGAATGGGAAGGATTTGGATATCACATCTCTTGCTATAGGAAGGGTCTCAGGATTGGAATGGGTAGGAGTTGGATATTACATTCTTGGTATAGGAAGGGTCTCATGTTTGGAATGGGAAGGAGTTGGATATCACATATGCTATAGGAAGTGTCTCAGGTTTGGTACGGGAAGGAGTTGGATATCACATCTCATGTTAGAGGAAGGATCTCAGGTTTGGTATTAGAGGCCTTGAGATATCACATCTCATGCTATAGGAAGGGTCTCAGGTTTGGTATAAGCATTGAGATATCACATCTCATTCTATAGGAAGGGTCTCAGGTTTGGAATGGGAAGGAATTGGATATCACATCTCATGCTAAAGGAAGGGTCTCAGGTTTGGCAGAAGCGTTGAGATATCACATCTCTGCTATCGGAAGGGTCTCAGGATTGGATTGGGAAGGAGTTGGATATCCGTTCTCATGCTATAGGAAGGGTCTCAGGATTTGAATGGCAAGGAGTTGGATATCACATATCATGCCATAGGAAGGGTCTCAGGTTTGGTATAAGCATTGAGATATCACATCTCTGCTATCGGAAGGGTCTCCGGATTGGATTGGGAAGGAGTTGGATATCCCTTCTCATGCTATAGGAAGTGTCTCAGGTTGGAATGGGAAGGAGTTGGATATCACATCTCATGTTATAGGAAGGGTCTCAGAATTGGAATGGGAAGGAGTTGGATATCACATCTCAAGCTATAGGAAGGGTCTCAGGATTGGAATGGGAAGGAGTTTGATATCACATCTTATGCCATAGTATGGGTCTCAGGTTTGGTAGAAACATTGGGATATCACATCTCATGCTATTGGAAGGGTATCAGTATTGGATTTGGAAGGAGTTGGATATCCCATCTCATGCTATTGGAAGGGTCTCAGGTTGGAATGGGAAGGAGTTGGATATCACATTTCATGTTATAGGAAGGGTCTCAGAATTGGAATGGGAAGGACGTGGATATCATATCTCATGCTATAGGAAGGCTCTCAGGTTTGGAAGGGGAAGGAGTTGGATATCACATTTCATGTTAGAGGAAGGATCTCAGGTTTGGTATTAGAGGCCTTGAGATATCACATCTCATGCTATAGGAAGGGTCTCAGGATTGGAATGGGAAGGAGTTGGATATCACATCTCAAGCTATAGGAAGGGTCTCAGTTTTGGTATACGCATTGAGATATCACATCTCATGCTATAGGAAGGGTCTCAGGATTGGAATGGGAAGGAGTTGGATATCACATCTCATGTTATAGGAAAGATCTCAGGTTTGGTATTAGAAGCATTGAGACATCACATCTCATGTTATAGGAAGGGTCTTAGGATTGGAATGGGAAGAAGTTGGATATCACATCTCATGCTATAGGAAGGGTCTCAGGTTTGGTATAAGCATTGAGATATCACATCTCATGCTATAGGAAGGGTCTCAGGATTGGAATGGGAAGGAGTTGTATATGACATCTCATGCCATAGGAAGGGTCTCAGGTTTGGTATAAGCATTGAGATATCACATCACATGCTATAGGAAGGGTCTCAGGATTGGAATGAGAAGGACTTGGATATCACATCTCATGGTATAGGAAGGGTCTCAGAATTGGAATGGGAAGGAGTTGGATATCACATCTCAAGCTATAGGAAGGGTCTCAGGATTGGAATGGGAAGGAGTTTGATATCACATCTTATGCCATAGTATGGGTCTCAGGTTTGGTAGAAGCATTGGGATATCGCATCTCATGCTATTGGAAGGGTATCAGTATTGGATTTGGAAGGAGTTGGATATCCCATCTCATGCTATAGGAAGGGTCTCAGGTTGGAATGGGAAGGAGTTAGATATCACATTTCATGTTATAGGAAGGGTCTCAGGATTGGAATGGGAAGGAGTTGGATATCACATTTCATGTTAGAGGAAGGATCTCAGGTTTGGTATTAGAGGCCTTGAGATATCACATCTCATGCTATAGGAAGGGTCTCAGGATTGGAATGGGAAGGAGTTGGATATCACATCTCATGCTATAGGAAGGGTCTCAGGTTTGGAACGGGAAGGAGTTAGATATCACATATCATGCCATAGGAAGGGTCTCAGGTTTCGTATAAGCATTGAAATATCACATCTCTGCTATCGGAGAAGTCTCAGGATTGGGATGGGAAGGAGTTGGATATCCCTTCTCATGCTATAGGAAGGGTCTCAGGATTTGAATGGCAAGGAGTTGGATATCACATATCATGCCATAGGAAGGGTCTCAGGTTTCGTATAAGCATTGAAATATCACATCTCTGCTATCGGAAGGGTCTCCGGATTGGATTGGGAAGGAGTTGGATATCCCTTCTCATGCTATAGGAAGTGTCTCAGGTTGGAATGGGAAGGAGTTGGATATCACATCTCATGTTATAGGAAGGGTCTCAGGATTGGAATGGGAAGGATTTGGATATCACATCTCTTGCTATAGGAAGGGTCTCAGGATTGGAATGGGTAGGAGTTGGATATTACATTCTTGCTATAGGAAGGGCCTCATGTTTGGAATGGAAAGGAGTTGGATATCACATATGCTATAGGAAGTGTCTCAGGTTTGGAACGGGAAGGAGTTGGATATCACATCTCATGTTAGAGGAAGGATCTCAGGTTTGGTATTAGAGGCCTTGAGATATCACATCTCATGCTATAGGAAGGGTCTCAGGTTTGGTAGAAGCATTGAGATATCACATCTCATGCTATAGGAAGGGTCTCAGGTTGGAATGGGAAGTAGTTGGATATCACATCTCATGTTATAGGAAGGGTATCAGGATTGGAATGGGAAGTACTTGGATATCACATCTCATGCTATAGGAAGGCTATCAGGTTTGGAAGGGGAAGGAGTTGCATATCAAATTTCATTTTAGAGGTAGGATCTCAGGTTTGGTATTAGAGGCATTGAGATATCACATCTCATGCTATAGGAAGGGTCTCACGATTGGAATGGGAAGGATTTGGATATCACATCTCATGCTATAGGAAGGGTCTCAGGTTTGGTATAAGCATTGAGATATCACATCTCATGCTATAGGAAGGGTCTCAGGATTGGAATGGGAAGGAGTTGTATATGACATCTCATGCCATAGGAAGGGTCTCAGGTTTGGTATCAGCATTGAGATATCACATCTCTGCTATCGAAAGGGTCTCAGGATTGGAATGGGAAGGAGTTGGATATCCCATCTTATGTTATAGGAAGGGTCTCAGGTTTGGTATTAGAAGAATTGAGATATCACATCTCATGCTATAGGAAGGGTCTCAGGATTGGAATGGGAAGGACTTGAATATCCCATCTCATGCTATAGGGAGGCTCTCACGTTTGGAAAGGGAAGGAGTTGGAAATCACATTTCATGTTAGAGGTAGGATCTCAGGTTTGGTATTAGAGGCATTGAATATCACATCTCATGCTATCAGAAGGGTCTCAGGATTGGAATGGGAAGGAGTTGGATATCACATCTCATGCTAAAGGGAGGGTCTCAGGTTTGGAAGGGGAAGGATTTTGATATCACATCTCATGTTATAGGAAGGATCTCAGGTTTGGTATTAGAGGGATTGAGATATCACATCTCATGCTATCGGAAGGGTATCAGGATTGGATTTGGAAGTAGTTGGATATCCCATCTCATGCTATAGGAAGGGTCTCATGTTGGAATGGGAAGGAGTTGGATATCACATCTCATGTTATAGGAAGGGTCTCAGGATTGGAATGGGAAATACTCCGATATCACATCTCATGCTATAGGAAGGCTCTCAGGTTTGCAAGGGGAAGGAGTTGGATATCACATTTCATGTTAGAGGTAGGATCTCAGGTTTGGTATTAGAGGCATTGAGATATCACATCTCATGCTATCAGAAATGTCTCAGGATTGGAATGGGAAGGAGTTGGATATCACATCTCATGCTAAAGGGAGGGTCTCTGGTTTGGAAGGGGAAGGATTTGAATATCACATCTCATGTTATAGGAAGGATCTCAGGTTTGGTATTAGAAGCATTGAGATATCACATCTCATGCTATAGGAAGGGTCTCAGGTTTGGAATGGGAAGGAATTGGATATCACATCTCATGTCATAGGAAGGATCTCAGGTTTGGTATTAGAAGCATTGAGATATCACATCTCATGCTATAGGAATGGTCTCAGGATTGGAATGGGAAGGAGTTGGATATTAGATTCTTGCTATAGAAAGGGTCTCAGGTTTGGAACGGGAAGGAGTTGGATATCACATCTCATGTTATAGGAAGGGTCTCAGGTTTGGTCTAAGCATTGAGATATCACATCTCTGCTATCGGACGTTTCTCAGGATTGAAATGGGAAGGAGTTGGATATCCCATCTCATGTTATAGGACGGGTCTCAGGTTTGGTAATAGAATCATTGAGATATCACATCTCATGCTGTAGGAAGTGTCTAAGGATTGGAATGGGAAGGACTTGGATATCACATCTCATGCTATAGGTAGACTCTCAGGTTTGGAAAGGGAAGGAGTGGGATATCACATTTCATGTTCGAGGAAGGATCTCAGGTTTGGTATTAGAGGCATTGAGATATCACATCTCATGCTATAGGAAGGGTCTCAGGAATGGAATGGGAAGGATTTGGATATCACATCTCATGCTGTAGGAAGGGTCTCAGGTTTGGTATAAGCATTGAGATATCACATCTCATGCTATAGGAAGGGTCTCAGGATTGGAATGGGAAGGAGTTGGATATCACATCTCATGCTATAGGTAGGCTCTCAGGTTTGGAAAGGGAAGGATTTGGATATCACATTTCATGTTAGAGGAAGGATCTCAGGTTTGGTATTAGAGGCATTGAGATATCACATCTCATGCTATAGGAAGGGTCTCACGATTGGAATGGGAAGGATTTGGATATCACATCTCATGCTATAGGAAGGGTCTCAGGTTTGGTATAAGCATTGAAATATCACATCCCATGCTATAGGAAGGGTCTCAGGATTGGAATGGAAGGAGTTGGATATCACATCTCATGTTATAGGAAGGATCTCAGATTTGGTATTAGAAGCATTGAGACATCACATCTCATGCTATAGGAAGGGTCTCAGGATTGGAATGGGAAGGAGTTGGATATCACATCTCATGTTATAGGAAGGCTCCCAGGTTTGGAAGGGGAAGGAGTTGGATATCACATTTCATGTTAGAGGTAGAATCTCAGGTTTGGTATTAGAGGCATTGAGATATAACATCTCATGCTATCAGAAGGGTCTAAAGATTTGAATGGGAAGGAGTTGGATATCACATCTCATGCTAAAGGGAGGGTCTCAGGTTTGGAAGGGGAAGGATTTGAATATCACATCTCGTGTTATAGGAAGGATCTCAGGTTTGGTATTAGAAGAATTGAAATATCACATCTCATGCTATCGGAAGGATCTCAGGTTTGGTATTAGAAGCATTGAGATATCACATCTCATGCTATCAGAACGGTCTCAGGATTGGAATGGGAAGGAGTTGGATATCACATCTCATGCTAAAGGGAGGGTCTCTGGTTTGGAAGGGGAAGGATTTGGATATCACATCTCATGTTATAGGAAGGATCTCAGGTTTGTTATTAGAAGCATTGAGATATCACATCTCATGCTATAGGAAGGGTCTCAGGATTGGAATGGGAAGGAGTTGGATATCACATCTCATGCTATAGGAAGGGTCTCAGGTTTGGTATAAGCATTGAGATATCACATCTCATGCTATAGGAAGGGTCTCAGGATTGGAATGGGAAGGAGTTGTATATGACATCTCATGCCATAGGAAGGGTCTCAGGTTTGGTATAAGCATTGAGATATCACATCTCTGCTATCGGAAGGGTCTCAGGATTGGAATGGGAAGGACTAGGATATCACATCTCATGCTATAGGAAGGGTCTCAGGATTGGAATGGGAAGGACTTGGATATCACGTCTCATGTTATAGGAAGGGTCTCAGGTTTGGTATTAGAAGCATTGAGATATCACATCTCATGCTATAGGAAGGGTCTCAGGATTGGAATGGGAAGGAGTTGGATATCACATCTCATGCTATAGGAAGGGTCTCAGGTTTGGTATAAGCAGTGAGATATCACATCTCATGCTATAGGAAGTGTCTCAGGATTGGAATGGGAAGGAGTTGGATATCACATCTCATGTTATAGGAAGGATCTCAGGTTTGGTATAAGCATTGAGATATCAGATCTCTGCTATCGGAAGGGTCTCAGGATTGGAAAGGGAAGGAGTTGGATATTCCCATCTTATGTTATAGGAAGGGTCTCAGGTTTGGTATTAGAAGCATTGAGATATCACATCTCATGCTATAGAAAGGGTCTCAGGATTGGAATGGGAAGGACTTGGATATCACATCTCTTGCTATAGGGAGGGTCTCAAGTTTGATATTAGAAGCATTGAGGTATCACATTTCATGATATCGGAAGGGTCTCAAGATTGGAATGGGAAGGAGTTGGATATCACATCTCATGATAAAGGAAGGGTCTAAGGTTTGGAAGGGGAAGGATTTGGATATCACATCTCATGTTATAGGACGGGTCTCAGGTTTGGTATTAGAAGCATTGTGATATCACATCTCATGCTATAGGAAGTGTCTCAGGATTGGAATGGGAAGGAGTTGGATATCACATCTCATGCTATAGGAAGGGTTTCAGGTTTGGTAGAAGCATCGAGATATCACATCTCATGCTATCGGAAGGGTCTCAGGTTTGGAATGGGAAGGAGTTGGATATCACATCTCATGTTATAGGAAGGATCTCATGTTTGGTATTAGAAGCATTGAGATATCACATCCCATGCTATAGGAAGGGTCTCCGGATTGGAATGTGAAGGATTTGGATATTACATCTCATGCTAAAGGAAGGGTCTCAGGTTTGGAATGGGAAGGAGTTGGATATGACATCTCTTGTTATAGGGAGGGTCTCAGGATTTGAATGGCAAGGAGTTGGATATCACATCTCATGCCATAGGAAGGGTCTCAGGATTGGAATGGGAAGGATTTGGATATCACATCTCTTGCTATAGGAAGGGTCTCAGGATTGGAATGGGTAGGAGTTGGATATTACATTCTTGCTATAGGAAGGGCCTCATGTTTGGAATGGAAAGGAGTTGGATATCACATATGCTATAGGAAGTGTCCCAGGTTTGGAACGGGAAGGAGTTGGATATCACATCTCATGTTAGAGGAAGGATCTCAGGTTTGGTATTAGAGGCCTTGAGATATCACATCTCATGCTATAGGAAGGGTCTCAGGTTTGGTAGAAGCATTGAGATATCACATCTCATGCTATAGGAAGGGTCTCAGGTTGGAATGGGAAGTAGTTGGATATCACATCTCATGTTATAGGAAGGGTATCAGGATTGGAATGGGAAGTACTTGGATATCACATCTCATGCTATAGGAAGGCTATCAGGTTTGGAAGGGGAAGGAGTTGCATATCAAATTTCATTTTAGAGGTAGGATCTCAGGTTTGGTATTAGAGGCATTGAGATATCACATCTCATGCTATAGGAAGGGTCTCACGATTGGAATGGGAAGGATTTGGATATCACATCTCATGCTATAGGAAGGGTCTCAGGTTTGGTATAAGCATTGAGATATCACATCTCATGCTATAGGAAGGGTCTCAGGATTGGAATGGGAAGGAGTTGTATATGACATCTCATGCCATAGGAAGGGTCTCAGGTTTGGTATAAGCATTGAGATATCACATCTCATGCTATAGGAAGGGTCTCAGGATTGGAATGGGAAGGAGTTGGATATCACATCTCATGCTATAGGTAGGCTCTCAGGTTTGGAAAGGGAAGGGTTTGGATATCACATTTCATGTTAGAGGAAGGATCTCAGGTTTGGTATTAGAGGCATTGAGATATCACATCTCATGCTATAGGAAGGGTCTCACGATTGGAATGGGAAGGATTTGGATATCACATCTCATGCTATAGGAAGGGTCTCAGGTTTGTATAAGCATTGAAATATCACATCCCATGCTATAGGAAGGGTCTCAGGATTGGAATGGGAAGGAGTTGGATATCACATCTCATGTTATAGGAAGGCTCCCAGGTTTGGAAGGGGAAGGAGTTGGATATCACATTTCATGTTAGAGGTAGAATCTCAGGTTTGGTATTAGAGGCATTGAGATATAACATCTCATGCTATCAGAAGGGTCTAAAGATTTGAATGGGAAGGAGTTGGATATCACATCTCATGCTAAAGGGAGGGTCTCAGGTTTGGAAGGGGAAGGATTTGAATATCACATCTCGTGTTATATGAAGGATCTCAGGTTTGGTATTAGAAGAATTGAAATATCACATCTCATGCTATCGGAAGGATCTCAGGTTTGGTATTAGAAGCATTGAGATATCACATCTCATGCTATCAGAACGGTCTCAGGATTGGAATGGGAAGGAGTTGGATATCACATCTCATGCTAAAGGGAGGGTCTCTGGTTTGGAAGGGGAAGGATTTGGATATCACATCTCATGTTATAGGAAGGATCTCAGGTTTGTTATTAGAAGCATTGAGATATCACATCTCATGCTATAGGAAGGGTCTCAGGATTGGAATGGGAAGGAGTTGGATATCACATCTCATGCTATAGGAAGGGTCTCAGGTTTGGTATAAGCATTGAGATATCACATCTCATGCTATAGGAAGGGTCTCAGGATTGGAATGGGAAGGAGTTGTATATGACATCTCATGCCATAGGAAGGGTCTCAGGTTTGGTATAAGCATTGAGATATCACATCTCTGCTATCGGAAGGGTCTCAGGATTGGAATGGGAAGGACTAGGATATCACATCTCATGCTATAGGAAGGGTCTCAGGATTGGAATGGGAAGGACTTGGATATCACATCTCATGTTATAGGAAGGGTCTCAGGTTTGGTATTAGAAGCATTGAGATATCACATCTCATGCTATAGGAAGGGTCTCAGGAATGGAATGGGAAGGACTTGGATATCACATCTCATGATAAAGGAAGGGTCTAAGGTTTGGAAGGGGAAGGATTTGGATATCACATCTCATGTTATTGGACGGGTCTCAGGTTTGGTATTAGAAGCATTGTGATATCACATCTCATGCTATAGGAAGTGTCTCAGGATTGGAATGGGAAGGAGTTGGATATCACATCTCATGCTATAGGAAGGGTTTCAGGTTTGGTAGAAGCATTGAGATATCACATCTCATGCTATCGGAAGGGTCTCAGGTGTGGAATGGGAAGGAGTTGGATATCACATCTCATGTTATAGGAAGGATCTCATGTTTGGTATTAGAAGCATTGAGATATCACATCTCATGCTATAGGAAGGGTCTCCGGATTGGAATGTGAAGGATTTGGATATTACATCTCATGCTAAAGGAAGGGTCTCAGGTTTGGAATGGGAAGGAGTTGGATATGACATCTCTTGTTATAGGGAGGGTCTCAGGATTTGAATGGCAAGGAGTTGGATATCACATCTCATGCCATAGGAAGGGTCTCAGGATTGGAATGGGAAGGAGTTGGATATCACATCTCATGATAAAGGAAGGGTCTAAGGTTTGGAAGGGGAAGGATTTGGATATCATATCTCATGTTATAGGACGGGTCTCAGGTTTGGTATTAGAAGCATTGAGATATCAAGTCTCATGGTATAGGAAGGGTCTCAGAATTGGAATGGGAAGGAGTTGGATATCACATCTCAAGCTATAGGAAGGGTCTCAGGATTGGAATGGGAAGGAGTTTGATATCACATCTTATGCCATAGTATGGGTCTCAGGTTTGGTAGAAGCATTGGGATATCACATCTCATGCTATTGGAAGGGTATCAGTATTGGATTTGGAAGGAGTTGGATATCCCATCTCATGCTATAGGAAGGGTCTCAGGTTGGAATGGGAAGGAGTTGGATATCATATCTCATGCTATAGGAAGGCTCTCAGGTTTGGAAGGGGAAGGAGTTGGATATCACATTTCATGTTAGAGGAAGGATCTCAGGTTTGGTATTAGAGGCCTTGAGATATCACATCTCATGCTATAGGAAGGGTCTCAGGATTGGAATGGGAAGGAGTTGGATATCACATCTCAAGCTTTAGGAAGGGTCTCAGGTTTGGTATAAGCATTGAGATAGCACATCTCATGCTATAGGAAGGGTCTCAGGATTGGAATGGGAAGGAGTTGGATATCACATCTCATGTTATAGGAAAGATCTCAGGTTTGGTATTAGAAGCATTGAGACATCACATCTCATGTTATAGGAAGGGTCTCAGGATTGGAATGGGAAGGAGTTGGATATCACATCTCATGCTATAGGAAGGGTCTCAGGTTTGGAACGGGAAGGAGTTAGATATCACATCTCATGTTATAGGAAGAGTCTCAGGTTTGGTATAAGCATTGAGATATCACATCTCTGCTATCGGAGAAGTCTCAGGATTGGGATGGGAAGGAGTTGGATATCCCTTCTCATGCTATAGGAAGGGTCTCAGGATTTGAATGGCAAGGAGTTGGATATCACATATCATGCCATAGGAAGGGTCTCAGGTTTCGTATAAGCATTGAAATATCATATCTCTGCTATCGGAAGGGTCTCCGGATTGGATTGGGAAGGAGTTGGATATCCCTTCTCATGCTATAGGAAGTGTCTCAGGTTGGAATGGGAAGGAGTTGGATATCACATCTCATGTTATAGGAAGGGTCTCAGGATTGGAATGGGAAGGATTTGGATATCACATCTCTTGCTATAGGAAGGGTCTCAGGATTGGAATGGGTAGGAGTTGGATATTACATTCTTGCTATAGGAAGGGCCTCATGTTTGGAATGGGAAGGAGTTGGATATCACATATGCTATAGGAAGTGTCTCAGGTTTGGAACGGGAAGGAGTTGGATATCACATCTCATGTTAGAGGAAGGATCTCAGGTTTGGTATTAGAGGCCTTGAGATATCACATCTCATGCTATAGGAAGGGTCTCAGGTTTGGTATAAGCATTGAGATATCACATCTCATGCTATAGGAAGGGTCTCAGGATTGGAATGGGAAGAAGTTGGATATCACATCTCATGCTATAGGAAGGGCCTCAGGTTTGGTATAAGCATTGAGATATCACATCTCATGCTATAGGAAGGGTCTCAGGTTGGAATGGGAAGGAGTTGGATATCACATCTCATGTTATAGGAAGGGTATCAGGATTGGAATGGGAAGGACTTGGATATCACATCTCATGCTATAGGAAGGCTATCAGGTTTGGAAGGGGAAGGAGTTGCATATCAAATTTCATTTTAGAGGTAGGATCTCAGGTTTGGTATTAGAGGCATTGAGATATCACATCTCATGCTATAGGAAGGGTCTCACGATTGGAATGGGAAGGATTTGGATATCACATCTCATGCTATAGGAAGGGTCTCAGGTTTGGTATAAGCATTGAGATATCACATCTCATGCTATAGGAAGGGTCTCAGGATTGGAATGGGAAGGAGTTGTATATGACATCTCATGCCATAGGAAGGGTCTCAGGTTTGGTATCAGCATTGAGATATCACATCTCTGCTATCGGAAGGGTCTCAGGATTGGAATGGGAAGGAGTTGGATATCCCATCTTATGTTATAGGAAGGGTCTCAGGTTTGGTATTAGAAGCATTGAGATATCACATCTCATGCTATGGGAAGGGTCTCAGGATTGGAATGGGAAGGACTTGAATATCCCATCTCATGCTATAGGGAGGCTCTCACGTTTGGAAAGGGAAGGAGTTGGATATCACATTTCATGTTAGAGGTAGGATCTCAGGTTTGGTATTAGAGGCATTGAATATCACAACTCATGCTATCAGAAGGGTCTCAGGATTGGAATGGGAAGGAGTTGGATATCACATCTCATGCTAAAGGGAGGGTCTCAGGTTTGGAAGGGGAAGGATTTTGATATCACATCTCATGTTATAGGAAGGATCTCAGGTTTGGTATTAGAGGGATTGAGATATCACATCTCATGCTATCGGAAGGGTATCAGGATTGGATTTGGAAGTAGTTGGATATCCCATCTCATGCTATAGGAAGGGTCTCAGGTTGGAATGGGAAGGAGTTGGATATCACATCTCATGTTATAGGAAGGGTCTCAGGATTGGAATGGGAAATACTTCGATATCACATCTCATGCTATAGGAAGGCTCTCAGGTTTGCAAGGGGAAGGAGTTGGATATCACATTTCATGTTAGAGGTAGGATCTCAGGTTTGGTATTAGAGGCATTGAGATATCACATCTCATGCTATCAGAAATGTCTCAGGATTGGAATGGGAAGGAGTTGGATATCACATCTCATGCTAAAGGGAGGGTCTCTGGTTTGGAAGGGGAAGGATTTGGATATCACATCTCATGTTATAGGAAGGATCTCAGGTTTGGTATTAGAAGCATTGAGATATCACATCTCATGCTATAGGAAGGGTCTCAGGTTTGGAATGGGAAGGAATTGGATATCACATCTCATGTCATAGGAAAGATCTCAGGTTTGGTATTAGAAGCATTGAGATATCACATCTCATGCTATAGGAATGGTCTCAGGATTGGAATGGGAAGGAGTTGGATATTAGATTCTTGCTATAGAAAGGGTCTCAGGTTTGGAACGGGAAGGAGTTGGATATCACATCTCATGTTATAGGAAGGGTCTCAGGTTTGGTCTAAGCATTGAGATATCACATCTCTGCTATCGGACGTTTCTCAGGATTGAAATGGGAAGGGGTTGGATATCCCATCTCATGTTATAGGACGGGTCTCAGGTTTGGTAATAGAATCATTGAGATATCACATCTCATGCTGTAGGAAGTGTCTAAGGATTGGAATGGGAAGGACTTGGATATCACATCTCATGCTATAGGTAGACTCTCAGGTTTGGAAAGGGAAGGAGTGGGATATCACATTTCATGTTCGAGGAAGGATCTCAGGTTTGGTATTAGAGGCATTGAGATATCACATCTCATGCTATAGGAAGGGTCTCAGGATTGGAATGGGAAGGATTTGGATATCACATCTCATGCTGTAGGAAGGGTCTCAGGTTTGGTATAAGCATTGAGATATCACATCTCATGCTATAGGAAGGGTCTCAGGATTGGAATGGGAAGGAGTTGGATATCACATCTCATGCTATAGGTAGGCTCTCAGGTTTGGAAAGGGAAGGATTTGGATATCACATTTCATGTTAGAGGAAGGATCTCAGGTTTGGTATTAGAGGCATTGAGATATCACATCTCATGCTATAGGAAGGGTCTCACGATTGGAATGGGAAGGATTTGGATATCACATCTCATGCTATAGGAAGGGTCTCAGGTTTGGTATAAGCATTGAAATATCACATCCCATGCTATAGGAAGGGTCTCAGGATTGGAATGGAAGGAGTTGGATATCACATCTCATTTTATAGGAAGGATCTCAGATTTGGTATTAGAAGCATTGAGACATCACATCTCATGCTATAGGAAGGGTCTCAGGATTGGAATGGGAAGGAGTTGGATATCACATCTCATGTTATAGGAAGGGTCTCAGGATTGGAATGGGAAGGACTTCGATATCACATCTCATGTTATAGGAAGGCTCCCAGGTTTGGAAGGGGAAGGAGTTGGATATCACATTTCATGTTAGAGGTAGAATCTCAGGTTTGGTATTAGAGGCATTGAGATATAACATCTCATGCTATCAGAAGGGTCTCAGGATTGGAATGGGAAGGAGTTGAATATCACATCTCATGCTAAAGGGTGGGTCTCAGGTTTGGAAGGGGAAGGATTTGAATATCACATCTCGTGTTATAGGAAGGATCTCAGGTTTGGTATTAGAAGAATTGAAATATCACATCTCATGCTATCGGAAGGATCTCAGGTTTGGTATTAGAAGCATTGTGATATCACATCTCATGCTATCAGAACGGTCTCAGGATTGGAATGGGAAGGAGTTGGATATCACATCTCATGCTAAAGGGAGGGTCTCTGGTTTGGAAGGGGAAGGATTTGGATATCACATCTCATGTTATAGGAAGGATCTCAGGTTTGTTATTAGAAGCATTGAGATATCACATCTCATGCTATAGGAAGGGTCTCAGGATTGGAATGGGAAGGAGTTGGATATCATATCTCATGCTATAGGAAGGGTCTCAGGAATGGAATGGGAAGGAGTTTTATATGACATCTCATGCCATAGGAAGGATCTCATGTTTGGTATTAGAAGCATTGAGACATCACATCTCATGTTATAGGAAGGGTATCAGGATTGGAATGGGAAGGAGTTGGATATCACGTCTCATGCTATAGGAAGGGTCTCAGGTTTGGTATAAGCATTGAGATATCACATCTCATGCTATAGGAAGGGTCTCAGGATTGGAATGGGAAGGAGTTGTATATGACATCTCATGCCATAGGAAGGGTCTCAGGTTTGGTATAAACATTGAGATATCACATCTCTGCTATCGGAAGGGTCTCAGGATTGGAATGGGAAGGAATAGGATATCACATCTCATGCTATAGGAAGGGTCTCAGGATTGGAATGGGAAGGACTTGGATATCACATCTCATGTTATAGGAAGGGTCTCAGGTTTGGTATTAGAAGCATTGAGATATCACATCTCATGCTATAGGAAGGGTCTCAGGAATGGAATGGGAAGGACTTTGATATCACATCTCATGATAAAGGAAGGGTCTAAGGTTTGGAAGGGGAAGGATTTGGATATCACATCTCATGTTATAGGACGGGTCTCAGGTTTGGTATTAGAAGCATTGTGATATCACATCTCATGCTATAGGAAGTGTCTCAGAATTGGAATGGGAAGGAGTTGGATATCACATCTCATGCTATAGGAAGGGTTTCAGGTTTGGTAGAAGCATTGAGATATCACATCTCATGCTATCGGAAGGGTCTCAGGTTTGGAATGGGAAGGAGTTGGATATCACATCTCATGTTATAGGAAGGATCTCATGTTTGGTATTAGAAGCATTGAGATATCACATCTCATGCTATAGGAAGGGTCTCCGGATTGGAATGTGAATAATTTGGATATTACATCTCATGCTAAAGGAAGGGTCTCAGGTTTGGAATGGGAAGGAGTTGGATATGACATCTCTTGTTATAGGGAGGGTCTCAGGATTTGAATGGCAAGGAGTTGGATATCACATCTCATGCCATAGGAAGGGTCTCAGGTTTGGTATAAGCATTGAGATATCACATCTCTGCTATCGGAAGGGTCTCAGGATTGGATTGGGAAGGAGTTGGATATCCCTTCTCATGCTATAGGAAGGGTCTCAGGTTGGAATGGGAAGGAGTTGGATATCACATCTCATGTTATAGGAAGGGTCTCAGGATTGGAATGGGAAGGATTTGGATATCGCATCTCTTGCTATAGGAAGGGTCTCAGGTTTTTTATTAGAAACATTGAGATATCACATCTCATGCTATAGGAAGGGTTTTAGGATTGGAATGGGAAGTATTTGGATATCACATCTCATGCTAAAGGAAGGGTCTCAGGTTTGGAAGGGGAAGGATTTGGATATCAAATCTCATGTTATAGGACGGGACCCAGGTTTGGTATTAGAAGCATTGAGATATCACATCTCATGGTATAGGAAGGGTCTCAGGGTTGGAATGGGAAGGAGTTGGATATCACATCTCATCCAATAGGAAGGGTCTCAGGTTTGGAATGGGAAGGAATTGGATATCACATCTCATGTTATAGGAAGAGTCTCAGGTTTGGTAGAAGCGTTGAGATATCACATCTCTGCTATCGGAAGGGTCTCAGGATTGGATTGGGAAGGAGTTGGATATCCCTTCTCATGCTATAGGAAGGGTCTCAGGATTTGAATGGCAAGGAGTTGGATATCACATATCATGCCATAGGAAGGGTCTCAGGTTTGGTATAAGCATTGAGATATCACATCTCTGCTATCGGAAGGGTCTCCGGATTGGATTGGGAACGAGTTGGATATCCCTTCTCATGCTATAGGAAGTGTCTCAGGTTGGAATGGGAAGGAGTTGGATATCACATCTCATGTTATAGGAAGGGTCTCAGGATTGGAATGGGAAGGATTTGGATATCACATCTCTTGCTATAGGAAGGGTCTCAGGATTGGAATGGGTAGGAGTTGGATATTACATTCTTGCTATAGGAAGGGTCTCATGTTTGGAATGGGAAGGAGTTGGATATCACATATGCTATAGGAAGTGTCTCAGGTTTGGAACGGGAAGGAGTTGGATATCACATCTCATGTTAGAGGAAGGATCTCAGGTTTGGTATTAGAGGCCTTGAGATATCACATCTCATGCTATAGGAAGTATCTCAGGTTTGGTATTAGAAGCATTGAGATATCACATCTCATGCTATCGGAAGTATCTCAGGTTTGGTATTAGAAGCATTGAGATATCACATCTCATGCTATCATAAGGGTCTCAGGATTGGAATGGGAAGGAGTTGGATATCACATCTCATGTTATAGGAAGGATCTCAGGTTTGGTATTAGAAGCAGTGAGATATCACATCTCATGCTATAGGAAGGGTCTCAGGATTGGAATGGGAAGGAGTTGGATATCACATCTCATGCTATAGGAAGGGTCTCAGATTTGGTATAAGCATTGAGATATCACATCTCATGCTATAGGAAGGGTCTCAGGATTGGATTGGGAAGGAGTTGTATATGACATCTCAGGCCATAGGAAGGATCTCAGGTTTGGTATATGCATTGAGATATCACATCTCTGCTATCGAAAGAGTCTCAGGATTGGAATGGGAAGGAGTTGGATATCCCATCTCATGTTATAGGAAGCGTCTCAGGTTTGGTATTAGAAGCATTGAGATATCACATCTCATGCTATAGGGAAGGTCTCAAGTTTGATATTAGAAGCATTGAGATAACAAATCTCATGATATCGGAAGGGTCTCAGGATTGGAATGGGAAGGAGTTGGATATCACATCTCATGATAAAGGAAGGGTCTAAGGTTTGGAAGGGGAAGGATTTGGATATCACATCTCATGTTATAGGACGGGTCTCAGGTTTGGTATTAGAAGCATTGAGATATCAAGTCTCATGGTATAGGAAGGGTCTCAGAATTGGAATGGGAAGGAGTTGGATATCACATCTCAAGCTATAGGAAGGGTCTCAGGATTGGAATGGGAAGGAGTTTGATATCACATCTTATGCCATAGTATGGGTCTCAGGTTTGGTAGAAGCATTGGGATATCACATCTCATGCTATTGGAAGGGTATCAGTATTGGATTTGGAAGGAGTTGGATATCCCATCTCATGCTATTGGAAGGGTCTCAGGTTGGAATGGGAAGGAGTTGGATATCACATTTCATGTTATAGGAAGGGTCTCAGGATTGGAATGGGAAGGACGTGGATATCATATCTCATGCTATAGGAAGGCTCTCAGGTTTGGAAGGGGAAGGAGTTGGATATCACATTTCATGTTAGAGGAAGGATCTCAGGTTCGGTATTAGAGGCCTTGAGATATCACATCTCATGCTATAGGAAGGGTCTCAGGATTGGAATGGGAAGGAGTTGGATATCACATCTCAAGCTATAAGAAGGGTCTCAGGTTTGGTATACGCATTGAGATATCACATCTCATGCTATAGGAAGGGTCTCAGGATTGGAATGGGAAGGAGCTGGATATCACATCTCATGTTATAGGAAAGATCTCAGGTTTGGTATTAGAAGCATTGAGACATCACATCTCATGTTATAGGAAGGGTCTTAGGATTGGAATGGGAAGAAGTTGGATATCACATCTCATGCTATAGGAAGGGTCTCAGGTTTGGTATAAGCATTGAGATATCACATCTCATGCTATAGGAAGGGTCTCAGGATTGGAATGGGAAGGAGTTGTATATGACATCTCATGCCATAGGAAGGGTCTCAGGTTTGATATAAGCATTGAGATATCACATCACATGCTATAGGAAGGGTCTCAGGATTGGAATGAGAAGGACTTGGATATCACATCTCATGCTATAGGCAGGGTCTCAGGTTTGGAAAGGGAAGGAGATGGATATCACATTTCATGTTAGAGGTAGGATCTCAGGTTTGGTATTAGAGGCATTGAGATATCACATCTCATGCTATCAGAAGGGTCTCAGGATTGGAATGGGAAGGAGTTGTATATCACATCTCATGCTAAAGGGAGGGTCTCAGGTTTGGAAGGGGAAGGATTTGGAAATCACATCTCATGTTATAGGAAGGATCTCAGGATTGGTATTAGAAGCATTGAGATATCACATCTCATGCTATCGGAAGTATCTCAGGTTTGGTATTAGAGGCATTGAGATATCACATCTCATGCTATCATAAGGGTCTCAGAATTGGAATGGGAAGGAGTTGGATATCACATCTCATGTTATAGGAAGGATCTCAGGTTTGGTATTAGAAGCATTGAGATATCACATCTCATGCTATAGGAAGGGTCTCAGGATTGGAATGGGAAGGAGTTGGATATCACATCTCATGCTATAGGAAGGGTCTCAGATTTGGTATAAGCATTGAGATATCACATCTCATGCTATAGGAAGGGTCTCAGGATTGGATTGGGAAGGAGTTGTATATGACATCTCAGGCCATAGGAAGGGTCTCAGGTTTGCTATACGCATTGAGATATCACATCTCTGCTATCGGAAGGGTCTCAGGATTGGAATGGGAAGGAGTTGGATATCCCATCTCATGTTATAGGAAGGGTCTCAGGTTTGGTATTAGAAGCATTGAGATATCACATCTCATGCTATAGGAAGGGTCTCAGGATTGGAATGGGGAGGACTTGGATGTCACATCTCATGCTATAGGGAGGGTCTCAAGTTTGATATTAGAAGCATTGAGATAACAACTCTCATGATATCGGAAGGGTCTCAGGATTGGAATGGGAAGGAGTTGGATATCACATCTCATGATAAAGGAAGGGTCTAAGGTTTGGAAGGGGAAGGATTTGGATATCACATCTCATGTTATAGGACGGGTCTCAGGTTTGGTATTAGAAGCATTGAGATATCAAGTCTCATAGTATAGGAAGGGTCTCAGAATTGGAATGGGAAGGAGTTGGATATCACATCTCAACCTATAGGAAGGGTCTCAGGATTGGAATGGGAAGGAGTTTGATATCACATCTTCTGCCATAGTATGGGTCTCAGGTTTGGTAGAAGCATTGGGATATCACATCTCATGCTATTGGAAGGGTATCAGTATTGGATTTGGAAGGAGTTGGATATCCCATCTCATGCTATAGGAAGGGTCTCAGGTTGGAATGGGAAGGAGTTGGATATCACATTTCATGTTATAGGAAGGGTCTCAGGATTGGAATGGGAAGGACTTGGATATCATATCTCATGCTATAGGAAGGCTCTCAGGTTTGGAAGGGGAAGGAGTTGGATATCACATTTCATGTTAGAGGAAGGATCTCAGGTTTGGTATTAAAGGCCTTGAGATATCACATCTCATGCTATAGGAAGGGTCTCAGGATTGGAATGGGAAGGAGTTGGATATCACATCTCAAGCTTTAGGAAGGGTCTCAGGTTTGGTATAAGCATTGAGATAGCACATCTCATGCTATAGGAAGGGTCTCAGGATTGGAATGGGAAGGAGTTGGATATCACATCTCATGTTATAGGAAAGATCTCAGGTTTGGTATTAGAAGCATTGAGACATCACATCTCATGTTATAGGAAGGGTCTCAGGATTGGAATGGGAAGGAGTTGAATATCACATCTCAAGCTATAGGAAGGGTCTCAGGTTTGGAACGGGAAGGAGTTAGATATCACATCTCATGTTATAGGAAGAGTCTCAGGTTTGGTATAAGCATTGAGATATCACATCTCTGCTATCGGAGAAGTCTCAGGATTGGGATGGGAAGGAGTTGGATATCCCTTCTCATGCTATAGGAAGGGTCTCAGGATTTGAATGTCAAGGAGTTGGATATCACATATCATGCCATAGGAAGGGTCTCAGGTTTCGTATAAGCATTGAAATATCACATATCTGCTATCGGAAGGGTCTCCGGATTGGATTGGGAAGGAGTTGGATATCCCTTCTCATGCTATAGGAAGTGTCTCAGGTTGGAATGGGAAGGAGTTGGATATCACATCTCATGTTATAGGAAGGGTCTCAGGATTGGAATGGGAAGGATTTGGATATCACATCTCTTGCTATAGGAAGGGTCTCAGGATTGGAATGGGTAGGAGTTGGATATTACATTCTTGCTATAGGAAGGGCCTCATGTTTGGAATGGGAAGGAGTTGGATATCACATATGCTATAGGAAGTGTCTCAGGTTTGGAACGGGAAGGATTTGGATATCACATCTCATGTTAGAGGAAGGATCTCAGGTTTGGTATTAGAGGCCTTGAGATATCACATCTCATGCTATAGGAAGGGTCTCAGGTTTGGTATAAGCATTGAGATATCACATCTCATGCTATAGGAAGAGTCTCAGGATTGGAATGGGAAGAAGTTGGATATCACATCTCATGCTATAGGAAGGGCCTCAGGTTTGGTATAAGCATTGAGATATCACATCTCATGCTATAGGAAGGGTCTCAGGTTGGAATGGGAAGGAGTTGGATATCACATCTCATGTTATAGGAAGGGTATCAGGATTGGAATGGGAAGGACTTGGATATCACATCTCATGCTATAGGAAGGCTATCAGGTTTGGAAGGGGAAGGAGTTGCATATCAAATTTCATTTTAGAGGTAGGATCTCAGGTTTGGTATTAGAGGCATTGAGATATCACATCTCATGCTATAGGAAGGGTCTCACGATTGGAATGGGAAGGATTTGGATATCACATCTCATGCTATAGGAAGGGTCTCAGGTTTGGTATAAGCATTGAGATATCACATCTCATGCTATAGAAACGGTCTCAAGATTGCAATGGGAAGGAGTTGGATATCACATTTCATGTTATAGGAAGGATCTCAGATTTGATATGGGAAGGAGTTGGATATTGAGACCCTTCCTATAGCTTGAGATGTGATATCCAACTCCTTCCCATTCCAATTCTGAGACCCTTCCTATACCATGAGACTTGATATCTCAATGCTTCTAACACCAAACCTGAGACCCGTCCTATAACATGAGATGTGATATCCAAATCCTTCCCCTTCCAAACCTTAGACCCTTCCTTTATCATGAGATGTGATATCCAACTCCTTCCCATTCCAATCCTGAGACCCTTCCGATATCATGAGATTTGTTATCTCAATGCTTCTAATATCAAACTTGAGACCTTCCCTATAGCATGAGATGTGATATCTCAATGCTTCTAATACCAAACCTGAGACCCTTCCTATAACATGAGATGGGATATCCAACTCCTTCCCATTCCAATCCTGAGACCCTTTCGATAGCAGAGATGTGATATCTCAATGCGTATACCAAACCTGAGACCCTTCCTATGGCCTGAGATGTCATACACAACTCCTTCCCAATCAAATCCTGAGACCCTTCCTATAGCATGAGATGTGATATCTCAATGCTTATACCAAATCTGAGACCCTTCCTATAGCATGAGATGTGATATCCAACTCCTTCCCATTCCAATCCTGAGACCCTTCCTACAGCATGAGATGTGATATCTCAATGCTTCTAATACCAAACCTGAGATCCTCCCTATAACATGAGATGTGATATCCAACTCCTTCCCATTCCAATCCTGAGACCCTTATGATAGCATGAGATGTGATATCTCAATGCCTCTAATACCAAACCTGAGATACTTCCGATAGCATGAGATGTGATATCTCAATGCTTCTAATACCAAACCTGAGATCCTTCCTATAACATGACATGTGATTTCCAAATCCTTCCCCTTCCAAACCTGAGACCCTCCCTTTAGCATGAGATGTGATATCTCAATGCCTCTAATACCAAACCTGAGATCCTACCTCTAACATGAAATGTGATATCCATCTCCTTCCCTTTCCAAACCTGAGACCCTGCCTATAGCATGAGATGTGATATCCAAGTCCTTCCCATTCCAATCCTGAGACCCTTCCTATAGCATGTGATGTGATATCTCAATGCTTATACCAAACCTGAGACCCTTCTTATGGCATGAGATGTCATATACAACTCCTTCCCATTCCAATCCTGAGACCCTTCCTATAGCATGAGATGTGATATCTCAATGCTTATACCAAACCTGAGACCCTTCCTATAGCATGAGATGTGATATCCAACTTCTTCCCATTCCAATCCTGAGACCCTTCCTATAGCATGAGATGTGATATCTCAATGCTTATACCAAACCTGAGACCCTTCCTATAGCATGAGATGTGATATCTCAAGGCCTCTAATACCAAACCTGAGATCCTTCCTCTAACATGAGATGTGATATCCAACTCCTTCCCGTTCCAAACCTGAGACACTTCCTATAGCATATATGATATCCAACTCCTTCCCATTCCAAACATGAGACCCTTCCTATAGCAAGAATGTAATATCCAACTCCTACCCATTCCAATCCTGAGACCCTTCCTATAGCAAGAGATGTGATATCCAAATCCTTCCCCTTCCAAACCTGAGACCCTTCCTTTAGCATGAGATGTGATATCCAAATACTTCCCATTCCAATCCTAAAACCCATCCTATAGCATGAGATGTGATATCTCAATGTTTCTAAAAAAAAAACTGAGACCCTTCCTATAGCAAGAGATGCGATATCCAAATCCTTCCCATTCCAATCCTGAGACCCGTCCTATAGCATGAGAAGGGATATCCAACTCCTTCCCAATCCAATCCTGAGACCCTTCCGATAGCAGAGATGTGATATCTCAATGCTTATACCAAACCTGAGACCCTTCCTATGGCATGAGAAGTGATATCCAACTTCTTGCCATTCAAATCCTGAGACCCTCCCTATAACAAGAGATGTCATATCCAACTCCTTCCCATTCCAAACCTGAGACCCTTCCTTTAGCATGAGATGTAATATCCAAATCCTTCACATTCCAATCCGGAGACCCTTCCTATAGCATGAGATGTGATATCTCAATGCTTCTAATACCAAACATGAGATCCTTCCTATAACATGAGATGTGATATCCAACTCCTTCCCATTCCAAACCTGAGACCCTTCCGATAGCATGAGATGTGATATCTCAATGCTTCAAAAACCAAACATGAGAACCATCCTATAACATGAGATGTGAAATCCAAATCCTTCCCTTCCCAAACCTGAGACTCTTCCTATAGCATGAGATGTGATATCTCAATGCTTCTACCAAACCTGAAACCCTTCCTATAGCATGAGATGTGATATCCAACTCCTTCCCATTCCAATCCTGAGACACTTCCTATAGCATGAGATGTGATATCACAATGCTTCTAATACCAAACCTGAGACCCGTCCTATAACATGAGATGTGATATCCAAATCCTTCCCCTTCCAAACCTTAGACCCTTCCTTTATCATGAGATGTGATATCCAAGTCCTTCCCATTCCATTCCTGAGACCCTTCCTATAGCATGAGATGTGATATCTCAATGCTTCTAATACCAAACCTGAGACCCTTCCTATAACATGAGATGTGATATCCAAGTCCTTCCCATTCCAATCCTGAGACCCTTCCTATAGCATGAGATGTGATATCCTAGTCCTTCCCATTCCAATCCTGAGACCCTTCCGATAGCAGAGATGTGATATCTCAATGCTTATACCAAACCTGAGACCCTTCCTATGGCATGAGATGTCATATACAACTCCTTCCCATTCCAATCCTGAGACCCTTCCTATAGCATGAGATGTGATATCTCAATGCCTATACCAAACCTGAGACCCTTCCTATAGCATGAGATGTGATATCCAACTCCTTCCCATTCCAATCCTGATACCCTTCCTATAACATGAGATGTGATGTCTCAATGCTTCTAATACCAAACATGAGATCCTTCCTATGGCATGAGATATCATATAAAACTCCTTCCCATTCCATTCCTGAGACCCTTCCTATAGCATGAGATATGATATCCAACTCCTTCACATTCCAATCCTGAGACCCTTCCTATAGCATGAGATGTGATATCTCAATGCTTCTAATAACAAACCTGAGATCCTTCCTATAACATGAGATGTGATATCCAAATCCTTCCCCTTCCAAACCAGAGACCCTCCCTTTAGCATGAGATGTGATATCCAACTCCTTCCCATTCCAATCCTGAGACCGTTCTGATAGCATGAGATGTGATATCTCAATGCTTCTAATACCAAACCTGAGATCCTTCCGATAGCATGAGATGTGATATTTCAATTCTTCTAATACCAAACCTGAGATCCTTCCTATAACACGAGATGTGATATTCAAATCCTTCCCCTTCCAAACCTGAGACCCTCCCTTTAGCATGAGATGTTATATCCAACTCCTTCCCATTCCAGTCCTGAGACCCTTCTGATAGCATGAGATGTTATATCTCAATGCCTCTAATACCAAACCTGAGATTCTACCTCTAACATGAAATGTGATATCCAACTCCTTCCCCTTCCAAACCTGGGAGCCTTCCTATAACATGAGATGTGATATCGAAGTCCTTCCCATTCCAATCCTGAGACCCTTCCTATAACATGAGATGTGATATCCAACTCCTTCCCATTCCAATCCTGAGACCCTTCCTATAGCATGAGATGTGATGTCTCAATGCTTCTAATACCAAATCTGAGATCCTTCCTATAACATGAGATGTGATATCCAACTCCTTCCATTCCAATCCTGAGACCCTTCCTATAGCATGGGATGTGATTTTTCAATGCTTATACCAAACCTGAGACCCTTCCTATAGCATGAGATGTGATATCCAAATCCTTCCCATTCCAATCGTGAGACCCTTCCTATAGCATGAGATGTGATATCTCAATGCCTCTAATACCAAACCTGAGATCCTTCCTCTAACATGAAATGTGATATCCAAATCCTTCCCTTTCCAAACCTGAGAGCCTACCTATAGCATGAGATGTGATATCCAACTCCTTCCCATTCCAATCCTGAGACCCTTCCTATAGCATGAGATGTGATATCTCAATGCTTATACCAAACCTGAGACCCTTCCTATAACATGAGATGTGATATCCAACTCCTTCCCATTCCAATCCTGAGACCCTTCCTATAGCATGAGATGTGATGTCTCAATGCTTCTAATACCAAATCTGAGATCCTTCCTATAACATGAGATGTGATATCCAACTCCTTCCATTCCAATCCTGAGACCCTTCCTATAGCATGGGATGTGATTTTTCAATGCTTATACCAAACCTGAGACCCTTCCTATAGCATGAGATGTGATATCCAAATCCTTCCCATTCCAATCGTGAGACCCTTCCTATAGCATGAGATGTGATATCTCAATGCCTCTAATACCAAACCTGAGATCCTTCCTCTAACATGAAATGTGATATCCAACTCCTTCCCTTTCCAAACCTGAGAGCCTACCTATAGCATGAGATGTGATATCCAACTCCTTCCCATTCCAATCCTGAGACCCTTCCTATAGCATGAGATGTGATATCTCAATGCTTATACCAAACCTGAGACCCTTCCTATAGCATGAGATGTGATATCCAAATCCTTCCCATTCCAATCCTGAGACCCTTCCTATAGCATGAGATGTGATATCTCAATGCCTCTAATACCAAACCTGAGATCCTTCCTTGAACATGAAATGTGATATCCCACTCCTTCCCTTTCCAAACCTGAGAGTCTACCTATAGCATGAGATGTGATATCCAAGTCCTTCCCATTCCAATCCTTAGACACTTCCTACAGCATGAGATGTGATATCTCAATGATTCTATTACCAAACCTGAGATCCTTCCTTGAACATGAAATGTGATATCCCACTCCTTCCCTTTCCAAACCTGAGAGTCTACCTATAGCATGAGATGTGATATCCAACTCCTTCCCATTTCAATCCTGAGAAACTTCCGATAGCAGAGATGTGATATCTCAATGCTTAGACCAAACCTGAGACCCTTCCTATAACATGAGATGTGATATCCAACTCCTTCCCGTTCCAAACCTGAGACCCTTTCTATAGCAAGAATCTAATATCCAACTCCTTCCCATTCCAATCCTGAGACCATTCCTATAGCATGAGATGTGATATCTCAATGCTTCTAATACCAAACCTGAGATCCTTCCTATGACATGAGATGTGATATCCAATTCCTTCCCATTCCAAACCTGAGACCCTTCCTATAGCATCAGATGTGATATCTCAATGCTTCTAATACCAAACCTGAGATCCTTCCTATAACATGAGATGTGATATCCAAATCCTTCCCCTTCCAAACCAGAGACCCTCCCTTTAGCATGAGATGTGATATCCAACTCCTTCCCATTCCAATCCTGAGACATTTCTGATAGCATGAGATGTGATATCTCAATGCTTTGACCAAACCTGAGACCCTTCCTATAACATGAGATGTGATATCCAACTCCTTCCCGTTCCAAACCTGAGACCCTTTCTATAGCAAGAATCTAATATCCAACTCCTTCCCATTCCAATCCTGAGACCATTCCTATAGCATGAGATGTGATATCTCAATGCTTCTAATACCAAACCTGAGATCCGACCTCTAACATGAAATGTGATATCCAACTCCTTCCCCTTGCAAACCCGAGAGCCTTCCTATAGCATGAGATGTGATATCGAAGTATTTCCCATTCCAATCCTGAGACCCTTCCTATAACATGAGATGTGATATCCAACTCCTTCCCATTCCAACCTGAGACCCTTCCTATAGCATGAGATGGGATATCCAACTACTTCCAAATCCAATCCTGATACCCTTCCTATAGCATGAGATGTGATATCTCAATCCCTCTAATACCAAACCTGAGATCCTTCCTATAACATGAGATGTGATATCAAAATCCTTCCCCTTCCAAACCTGAGACCCTCCCTTTAGCATGAGATGTGATATCCAACTCCTTCCCATTCCAATCATGAGACCCTTCTGATAGCATGAGATGTGATATTCAATGCCTCTAATACCAAACCTGAGATCCTACCTCTAACATGAAATGTGATATCATACTCCTTCCCTTTCCATACGTGAGAGCCTCCCTATAGCATGAGATGGGATATTCAAGTCCTTCCCATTCCAATCCTGAGACCCTTCCTATAGCATGAGATGTGATATCTCAATGCTTCTAATACCAAACCTGAGACCCTTCCTATAACATAAGATGGGATATCCAACTCCTTCCCATTCCAATCCTGAGACCCTTCCGATAGCAGAGATGTGATATCTCAATGCTGATACCAAACCTGAGACCCTTCCTATGGCATGAGATGTCATATACAACTCCTTCCCATTCCAATCCTGAGACCCTTCCTATAGCATGAGATGTGATATCTCAATGCTTATACCAAACCTGAGACCCTTCCTATAGCATGAGATGTGATATCCAAATCCTTCCCATTCCAATCGTGAGACCCTTCCTATAGCATGAGATGTGATATCTCAATGCCTCTAATACCAAACCTGAGATCCTACCTCTAAAATGAAATTTGATATGCAACTCCTTCCCCTTCCAAACCTGATAGCCTTCCTATAGCATGAGATGTGATATCCAAGTCCTTCCCATTCCAATCCTGATACCCTTCCTATAACATGAGATGTGATATCCAACTCCTTCCCATTCCAACCTGAGACCCTCCTATAGCATGAGATGTGATATCTCAATGCTTATACCAAACCTGAGGACCTTCCTATAGCATGAGATGTGATATCCAACTTCTTCCCATTCCAATCCTGAGACCCTTCCTATAGAATGAGATGTGATATCTCAATGCTTATACCAAACCTGAGATCCTTCCTCTAACATGAGATGTGATATCCAACTCCTTCCCGTTCCAAACCTGAGACACTTCCTATAGCATATGTGATATCCAACTCCTTCCCATTCCAAACATGAGGCCCTTCCTATAGCAAGAATGTAATATCCAACTCCTACCCATTCCAATCCTGAGACCCTTCCTATATCAAGAGATGTGATATCCAAATCCTTCCCATTCCAATCCTGAGACCCTTCCTATAACATGAGATGTGATATCCAACTCCTTCCCATTCCAACCTGAGACACTTCCTATAGCATGAGAAGGGATATCCAACTCCTTCCCAATCCAATCCGGAGACCCTTCCGATAGCAGAGATGTGATATTTCAATGCTTATACGAAACCTGAGACCCTTCCTATGGCATGATATGTGATATCCAACTCCTTGCCATTCAAATCCTGAGACCCTTCCTATAGCATGAGAAGGGGTATCCAACTCCTTCCCATCCCAATCCTGAGACTTCTCCGATAGCAGAGATGTGATATCTCAATGCTTATACCAAACCTGAGACTCTTCCTATAACATGAGATGTGATATCTAACTCCTTCCCGTTCCAAACCTGAGACCCTTCCTATAGCATGAGATGTGATATCCAACTCCTTCCCATTCCAATCCTGAGACCCTTCCTATAACATGAGATGTGATGTCTCAATGCTTCTAATACCAAACCTGAGATCTTTCCTATAACATGAGATGTGATATCCAACTCCTTCCATTCCAATCCTGAGACCCTTCCTATAGCATGGGATGTGATATTTCAATGCTTATACCAAACCTGAGACCCTTCCTATAGCATGAGATGTGATATCCAAATCCTTCCCATTCCAATCGTGAGACCCTTCCTATAGCATGAGATGTGATATCTCAATGCCTCTAATACCAAACCTGAGATCCTTCCTCTAACATGAAATGTGATATCCAAATCCTTCCCTTTCCAAACCTGAGAGCCTACCTATAGCATGAGATGTGATATCCAACTCCTTCCCATTCCAATCCTGAGACCCTTCCTATAGCATGAGATGTGATATCTCAATGCTTATACCAAACCTGAGACCCTTCCTATAGCATGAGAAGGGATATCCAACTCCTTCCCAATCCAATCCTGAGACCCTTCCGATAGCAGAGACGTGATATCTCAATGCTTCTACCAAACCTGAGACCCTTCCTTTAGCATGAGATGTGATATCCAAATCTTCACATTCCAATCCTGAGACCCTTCCTATAGCATGAGAAGGGATATCTCAATGCTTCTAATACCAAACCTGAGATCCTTCCTATAACATGAGATGTGATATCCAATTCCTTCCCATTCCAATCCTGAGACCCTTCCGATAGCAGAGATGTGATATCTCAATGCTTATACCAAACCTGAGACCCTTCCTATGGCCTGAGATGTCATATACAACTCCTTCCCATTCCAATCCTGAGACCCTTCCTATAGCATGAGATGTGATATCTCAATGCTTATACCAAATCTGAGACCCTTCCTATAGCATGAGATGTGATATTCAACTCCTTCCCATTCCAATCCCGAGACCCTTCCTATAGCATGAGATGTGATGTCTCAATGCTTCTAATACCAAACCTGAGATCCTTCCTATAACATGAGATGGGATATCCAACTCCTTCCCATTTCAATCCTGAGAAACTTCCGATAGCAGAGATGTGATATCTCAATGCTTAGACCAAACCTGAGACCCTTCCTATAACATGAGATGTGATATCCAACTCCTTCCCGTTCCAAACCTGAGACCCTTTCTATAGCAAGAATCTAATATCCAACTCCTTCCCATTCCAATCCTGAGACCATTCCTATAGCATGAGATGTGATATCTCAATGCTTCTCCTTGAACATGAAATGTGATATCCCACTCCTTCCCTTTCCAAACCTGAGAGTCTACCTATAGCATGAGATGTGATATCCAAGTCCTTCCCATTCCAATCCTTAGACACTTCCTACAGCATGAGATGTGATATCTCAATGATTCTATTACCAAACCTGAGACCCGTCCTATAACATGAGATGGGATATCCAACTCCTTCCCATTTCAATCCTGAGAAACTTCCGATAGCAGAGATGTGATATCTCAATGCTTAGACCAAACCTGAGACCCTTCCTATAACATGAGATGTGATATCCAACTCCTTCCCGTTCCAAACCTGAGACCCTTTCTATAGCAAGAATCTAATATCCAACTCCTTCCCATTCCAATCCTGAGACCATTCCTATAGCATGAGATGTGATATCTCAATGCTTCTAATACCAAACCTGAGATCCTTCCTATGACATGAGATGTGATATCCAAATCCTTCCCCTTCCAAACCAGAGACCCTCCCTTTAGCATGAGATGTGATATCCAACTCCTTCCCATTCCAATCCTGAGACATTTCTGATAGCATGAGATGTGATATCTCAATGCCTCTAATACCAAACCTGAGATCCGACCTCTAACATGAAATGTGATATCCAACTCCTTCCCCTTGCAAACCTGAGAGCCTTCCTATAGCATGAGATGTGATATCGAAGTATTTCCCATTCCAATCCTGAGACCCTTTCTATAACATGAGATGTGATATCCAACTCCTTCCCATTCCAACCTGAGACCCTTCCTATAGCATGAGATGGGATATCCAACTACTTCCAAATCCAATCCTGATACCCTTCCGATAGCATGAGATGTGATATCTCAATCCCTCTAATACCAAACCTGAGATCCTTCCTATAACATGAGATGTGATATCAAAATCCTTCCCCTTCCAAACCTGAGACCCTCCCTTTAGCATGAGATGTGATATCCAACTCCTTCCCATTCCAATCCTGAGACCCTTCTGATAGCATGAGATGTGATATTCAATGCCTCTAATACCAAACCTGAGATCCTACCTCTAACATGAAATGTGATATCCAACTCCTTCCCTTTCCAAACGTGAGAGCCTCCCTATAGCATGAGATGGGATATTCAAGTCCTTCCCATTCCAATCCTGAGACCCTTCCTATAGCATGAGATGTGATATCTCAATGCTTCTAATACCAAACCTGAGACCCTTCCTATAACATAAGATGGGATATCCAACTCCTTCCCATTCCAATCCTGAGACCCTTCCGATAGCAGAGATGTGATATCTCAATGCTGATACCAAACCTGAGACCCTTCCTATGGCATGAGATGTCATATACAACTCCTTCCCATTCCAATCCTGAGACCCTTTCTATAGCATGAGATGTGATATCTCAATGCTTATACCAAACCTGAGACCCTTCCTATAGCATGAGATGTGATATCCAAATCCTTCCCATTCCAATCGTGAGACCCTTCCTATAGCATGAGATGTGATATCTCAATGCCTCTAATACCAAACCTGAGATCCTACCTCTAAAATGAAATTTGATATGCAACTCCTTCCCCTTCCAAACCTGATAGCCTTCCTATAGCATGAGATGTGATATCCAAGTCCTTCCCATTCCAATCCTGATACCCTTCCTATAACATGAGATGTGATATCCAACTCCTTCCCATTCCAACCTGAGACCCTTCCTATAGCATGAGATGTGATATCTCAATGCTTATACCAAACCTGAGGCCCTTCCTATAGCATGAGATGTGATATCCAACTTCTTCCCATTCCAATCCTGAGACCCTTCCTATAGCATGAGATGTGATATCTCAATGCTTATACCAAACCTGAGACCCTTCCTATAGCATGAGATGTGATATCTCAAGGCCTCTAATACCAAACCTGAGATCCTTCCTCTAACATGAGATGTGATATCCAACTCCTTCCCGTTCCAAACCTGAGACACTTCCTATAGCATATGTGATATCCAACTCCTTCCCATTCAAAACATGAGGCCCTTCCTATAGCAAGAATGTAATATCCAACTCCTACCCATTCCAATCCTGAGACCCTTCCTATATCAAGAGATGTGATATCCAAATCCTTCCCATTCCAATCCTGAGACCCTTCCTATAACATGAGATGTGATATCCAACTCCTTCCCATTCCAACCTGAGACACTTCCTATAGCATGAGAAGGGATATCCAACTCCTTCCCAATCCAATCCGGAGACCCTTCCGATAGCAGAGATGTGATATTTCAATGCTTATACGAAACCTGAGACCCTTCCTATGGCATGATATGTGATATCCAACTCCTTGCCATTCAAATCCTGAGACCCATCCAATAGCATGGGATATCCAACTCCTTCCCATCCCAATCCTGAGACTTCTCCGATAGCAGAGATGTGATATCTCAATGCTTATACCAAACCTGAGACTCTTCCTATAACATGAGATGTGATATCTAACTCCTTCCCGTTCCAAACCTGAGACCCTTCCTATAGCATGAGATGTGATATCCAACTCCTTCCCATTCCAATCCTGAGACCCTTCCTATAACATGAGATGTGATGTCTCAATGCTTCTAATACCAAACCTGAGATCTTTCCTATAACATGAGATGTGATATCCAACTCCTTCCCATTCCAATCCTGAGACCCTTCCTATAGCATGAGATGTGCTATCTCAATACTTATACCAAACCTGAGACCCTTCCTAAAGCTTGAGATGTGATATCCAACTCCTTCCCATTCCAATCCTGAGACCCTTCCTATAGCATGAGATGTGATATCTCAAGGCCTCTAATACCAAACCTGAGATCCTTCCTCTAACATGAAATGTGATATCCAACTCCTTCCCCTTCCAAACCTGAGAGCCTTCCTATAGCATGAGATATGATATCCAAGTCCTTCCCATTCCAATCCTAAGACCCTTCCTATAACATGAAATGTGATATCCAACTCCTTCCCATTCCAACCTGAGACCCTTCCTATAGCATGAGATGGGATATCCAACTCCTTCCAAATCCAATACTGATACCCTTCCAATAGCATGAGATGTGATATCCCAATGCTTCTACCAAACCTGAGACCCTTCCGTTATCATGAGATGTGATATCCAACTCCTTCCCATTCCAATCCTGAGACCCTTCCGATATCATGAGATTTGTTATCTCAATGCTTCTAATATCAAACTTGAGACCCTCCCTATAGCATGAGATGTGACATCCAAGTCCTCCCCATTCCAATCCTGAGACCCTTCCTATAGCATGAGATGTGATATCTCAATGCTTCTAATACCAAACCTGAGACCCTTCCTATAACATGAGATGGGATATCCAACTCCTTCCCATTCCAATCCTGAGACCCTTCCGATAGCAGAGATGTGATATCTCAATGCGTATAGCAAACCTGAGACCCTTCCTATGGCCTGAAATGTCATATACAACTCCTTCCCAATCCAATCCTGAGACCCTTCCTATAGCATGAGATGTGATATCTCAATGCTTATTCCAAATCTGAGACCCTTCCTATAGCATGAGATGTGATATCCAACTCCTTCCCATTCCAATCCTGAGACCCTTCCTATAGCATGAGATGTGATATCTCAAGGCCTCTAATACCAAACCTGAGATCCTTCCTCTAACATGAAATGTGATATCCAACTCCTTCCCCTTCCAAACCTGAGAGCCTTCCTATAGCATGAGATATGATATCCACGTCCTTCCCATTCCAATTCTGAGACCCTTCCTATAACATGAAATGTGATATCCAACTCCTTCCCATTCCAACCTGAGACCCTTCCAATAGCATGAGATGGGATATCCAACTCCTTCCAAATCCAATACTGATACCCTTCCAATAACATGAGATGTGATATCCCAATGCTTCTACCAAACCTGAGACCCATACTATGGCATAAGATGTGATATCAAACTCCTTCCCATTCCAATCCTGAGACCCTTCCTATAGCTTGAGATGTGATATCCAACTCCTTCCCATTCCAATTCTGAGACCCTTCCTATACCATGAGACTTGATATCTCAATGCTTCTAATACCAAACCTGAGACCCGTCCTATAACATGAGATGTGATATCCAAATCCTTCCCCTTCCAAACCTTAGACCCTTCCTTTATCATGAGATGTGATATCCAACTCCTTCCCATTCCAATCCTGAGACCCTTTCGATAGCAGAGATGTGATATCTCAATGCGTATACCAAACCTGAGACCCTTCCTATGGCCTGAGATGTCATATACAACTCCTTCCCAATCCAATCCTGAGACCCTTCCTATAGCATGAGATGTGATATCTCAATGCTTATACCAAATCTGAGACCCTTCCTATAGCATGAGATGTGATATCCAACTCCTTCCCATTCCAATCCTGAGACCCTTCCTATAGCATGAGATGTGATATCTCAATGCTTCTAATACCAAACCTGAGATCCTTCCTATAACATGAGATGTGATATCCAACTCCTTCCCATTCCAATCCTGAGACCCTTATGATAGCATGAGATGTGATATCTCAATGCCTCTAATACCAAACCTGAGATACTTCCGATAGCATGAGATGTGATATCTCAATGCTTCTAATACCAAACCTGAGATCCTTCCTATAACATGACATGTGATTTCCAAATCCTTCCCCTTCCAAACCTGAGACCCTCCCTTTAGCATGAGATGTGATATCTCAATGCCTCTAATACCAAACCTGAGATCCTACCTCTAACATGAAATGTGATATCCATCTCCTTCCCTTTCCAAACCTGAGACCCTGCCTATAGCATGAGATGTGATATCCAAGTCCTTCCCATTCCAATCCTGAGACCCTTCCTATAGCATGTGATGTGATATCTCAATGCTTATACCAAACCTGAGACCCTTCTTATGGCATGAGATGTCATATACAACTCCTTCCCATTCCAATCCTGAGACCCTTCCTATAGCATGAGATGTGATATCTCAATGCTTATACCAAACCTGAGACCCTTCCTATAGCATGAGATGTGATATCCAACTTCTTCCCATTCCAATCCTGAGACCCTTCCTATAGCATGAGATGTGATATCTCAATGCTTATACCAAACCTGAGACCCTTCCTATAGCATGAGATGTGATATCTCAAGGCCTCTAATACCAAACCTGAGATCCTTCCTCTAACATGAGATGTGATATCCAACTCCTTCCCGTTCCAAACCTGAGACACTTCCTATAGCATATGTGATATCCAACTCCTTCCCATTCCAAACATGAGACCCTTCCTATAGCAAGAATGTAATATCCAACTCCTACCCATTCCAATCCTGAGACCCTTCCTATAGCAAGAGATGTGATATCCAAATCCTTCCCATTCCAATCCTGAGACCCTTCCTATAACATGAGATGTGATATCCAACTCCTTCCCATTCCAACCTGAGACACTTCCTATAGCATGAGAAGGGATATCCAACTCCTTCCCAATCCAATCCGGAGACCCTTCCGATAGCAGAGATGTGATATCTCAATGCTTATACCAAACCTGAGACCCTTCCTATGGCATGATATGTGATATCCAACTCCTTGCCATTCAAATCCTGAGACCCTTCCTATAGCATGAGAAGGGATATCCAACTCCTTCCCAATCCAATCCTGAGACCCTTCCGATAGCAGAGATGTAATATCTCAATGCTTCTAATACCAAACCTGAGATCCTTCCTATAACATGAGATGTGATATCCAATTCCTTCCCATTCCAATCCTGAGACCCTTATGATAGCATGAGATGTGATATCTCAATGTCTCTAATACCAAACCTGAGATACTTCCGATAGCATGAGATGTGATATCTCAATGCTTCTAATACCAAACCTGAGATCCTTCCTATAACATGAGATGTGATTTCCAAATCCTTCCCCTTCGAAACCTGAGACCCTCCCTTTAGCATGAGATGTGATATACAACTCCTTCCCATTCCAATCCTGAGACCCTTCTGATAGCATGAGATGTGATATCTCAATGCCTCTAATACCAAACCTGAGATCCTACCTCTAACATGAAATGTGATATCCATCTCCTTCCCTTTCCAAACGTGAGACCCTGCCTATAGCATGAGATGTGATATCCAAGTCCTTCTCATTCCAAACCTGAGACCCTTCCTATAGCATGTGATGTGATATCTCAATGCTTATACCAAACCTGAGACCCTTCCTATGGCATGAGATGTCATATACAACTCCTTCCCATTCCAATCCTGAGACCCTTCCTATAGCATGATATGTGATATCTCAATGCTTATACCAAACCTGTGACCCTTCCTAAAGCATGAGATGTGATATCCAACTTCTTCCCATTCCAATCCTAAGACCCTTCCTATAACATGAGATGTGATGTCTCAATGCTTCTCATACCAAACCTGAGATCTTTCCTATAACATGAGATGTGATATCCAACTCCTTCCCATTCCAATCCTGAGAACCTTCCTATAGCATGAGATGTGATATCTCAATGCGTATACCAAACCTGAGACCCTTCCTATAGCTTGAGATGTGATATCCAACTCCTTCCCATTCCAATCCTGAGACCCTTCCTATAGCATGAGATGTGATTTCTCAAGGCCTCTAATACCAAACCTGAGATCCTTCCTCTAACATGAAATGTGATATCCAACTCCTTCCCCTTCCAAACCTGAGAGCCTTCCTATAGCATGAGATATGATATCCACGTCCTTCCCATTCCAATTCTGAGACCCTTCCTATAACATGAAATGTGATATCCAACTCCTTCCCATTCCAACCTGAGACCCTTCCAATAGCATGAGATGGGATATCCAACTCCTTCCAAATCCAATACTGATACCCTTCCAATAGCATGAGATGTGATATCCCAATGCTTCTACCAAACCTGAGACCCATACTATGGCATAAGATGTGATATCAAACTCCTTCCCATTCCAATCCTGAGACCCTTCCTATAGCTTGAGATGTGATATCCAACTCCTTCCCATTCCAATTCTGAGACCCTTCCTATACCATGAGACTTGATATCTCAATGCTTCTAATACCAAACCTGAGACCCGTCCTATAACATGAGATGTGATATCCAAATCCTTCCCCTTCCAATCCTGAGACCCTTTCGATAGCAGAGATGTGATATCTCAATGCGTATACCAAACCTGAGACCCTTCCTATGGCCTGAGATGTCATATACAACTCCTTCTCAATCCAATCCTGAGACCCTTCCTATAGCATGAGATGTGATATCTCAATGCTTATACCAAATCTTAGACCCTTCCTATAGCATGAGATGTGATATCCAACTCCTTCCCATTCCAATCCTGAGACCCTTCCTATAGCATGAGATGTGATATCTCAATGCTTCTAATACCAAACCTGAGATCCTTCCTATAACATGAGATGTGATATCCAACTCCTTCCCATTCCAATCCTGAGACCCTTATGATAGCATGAGATGTGATATCTCAATTCCTCTAATACCAAACCTGAGATACTTCCGATAGCATGAGATGTGATATCTCAATGCTTCTAATACCAAACCTGAGATCCTTCCTATAACATGACATGTGATTTCCAAATCCTTCCCCTTCCAAACCTGAGACCCTCCCTTTAGCATGAGATGTGATATCTCAATGCCTCTAATACCAAACCTGAGATCCTACCTCTAACATGAAATGTGATATCCATCTCCTTCCCTTTCCAAACCTGAGACCCTGCCTATAGCATGAGATGTGATATCCAAGTCCTTCCCATTCCAATCCTGAGACCCTTCCTATAGCATGTGATGTGATATCTCAATGCTTATACCAAACCTGAGACCCTTCTTATGGCATGAGATGTCATATACAACTCCTTCCCATTCCAATCCTGAGACCCTTCCTATAGCATGAGATGTGATATCTCAATGCTTATACCAAACCTGAGACCCTTCCTATAGCATGAGATGTGATATCCAACTTCTTCCCATTCCACTCCTGAGACCCTTCCTATAGCATGTGATGTGATATCTCAATGCTTATACCAAACCTGAGACCCTTCTTATGGCATGAGATGTCATATACAACTCCTTCCCATTCCAATCCTGAGACCCTTCCTATAGCATGAGATGTGATATCTCAATGCTTATACCAAACCTGAGACCCTTCCTATAGCATGAGATGTGATATCCAACTCCTTCCCATTCCAACCTGAGACCCTTCCAATAGCATGAGATGGGATATCCAACTCCTTCCAAATCCAATACTGATACCCTTCCAATAGCATGAGATGTGATATCCCAATGCTTCTACCAAACCTGAGACCCATACTATGGCATAAGATGTGATATCAAACTCCTTCCCATTCCAATCCTGAGACCCTTCCTATAGCTTGAGATGTGATATCCAACGCCTTCCCATTCCAATTCTGAGACCCTTCCTATACCATGAGACTTGATATCTCAATGCTTCTAATACCAAACCTGAGACCCGTCCTATAACATGAGATGTGATATCCAAATCCTTCCCCTTCCAAACCTTAGACCCTTCCTTTATCATGAGATGTGATATCCAACTCCTTCCCATTCCAATCCTGAGACCCTTTCGATAGCAGAGATGTGATATCTCAATGCGTATACCAAACCTGAGACCCTTCCTATGGCCTGAGATGTCATATACAACTCCTTCCCAATCCAATCCTGAGACCCTTCCTATAGCATGAGATGTGATATCTCAATGCTTATACCAAATCTGAGACCCTTCCTATAGCATGAGATGTGATATCCAACTCCTTCCCATTCCAATCCTGAGACCCTTCCTATAGCATGAGATGTGATATCTCAATGCTTCTAATACCAAACCTGAGATCCTTCCTATAACATGAGATGTGATATCCAACTCCTTCCCATTCCAATCCTGAGACCCTTATGATAGCATGAGATGTGATATCTCAATGCCTCTAATACCAAACCTGAGATACTTCCGATAGCATGAGATGTGATATCTCAATGCTTCTAATACCAAACCTGAGATCCTTCCTATAACATGACATGTGATTTCCAAATCCTTCCCCTTCCAAACCTGAGACCCTCCCTTTAGCATGAGATGTGATATCTCAATGCCTCTAATACCAAACCTGAGATCCTACCTCTAACAGGAAATGTGATATCCATCTCCTTCCCTTTCCAAACCTGAGACCCTGCCTATAGCATGAGATGTGATATCCAAGTCCTTCCCATTCCAATCCTGAGACCCTTCCTATAGCATGTGATGTGATATCTCAATGCTTATACCAAACCTGAGACCCTTCTTATGGCATGAGATGTCATATACAACTCCTTCCCATTCCAATCCTGAGACCCTTCCTATAGCATGAGATGTGATATCTCAATGCTTATACCAAACCTGAGACCCTTCCTATAGCATGAGATGTGATATCGAACTTCTTCCCATTCCAATCCTGAGACCCTTCCTATAGCATGAGATGTGATATCTCAATGCTTATACCAAACCTGAGACCCTTCCTATAGCATGAGATGTGATATCTCAAGGCCTCTAATACCAAACCTGAGATCCTTCCTCTAACATGAGATGTGATATCCAACTCCTTCCCGTTCCAAACCTGAGACACTTCCTATAGCATATGTGATATCCAACTCCTTCCCATTCCAAACATGAGACCCTTCCTATAGCAAGAATGTAATATCCAACTCCTACCCATTCCAATCCTGAGACCCTTCCTATAGCAAGAGATGTGATATCCAAATCCTTCCCATTCCAATCCTGAGACCCTTCCTATAACATGAGATGTGATATCCAACTCCTTCCCATTCCAACCTGAGACACTTCCTATAGCATGAGAAGGGATATCCAACTCCTTCCCAATCCAATCCGGAGACCCTTCCGGTAGCAGAGATGTGATATCTCAATGCTTATACCAAACCTGAGACCCTTCCTATGGCATGATATGTGATATCCAACTCCTTGCCATTCAAATCCTGAGACCCTTCCTATAGCATGAGAAGGGATATCCAACTCCTTCCCAATCCAATCCTGAGACCCTTCCGATAGCAGAGATGTGATATCTCAACGCTTCTACCAAACCTGAGACCCTTCCTATAACATGAGATGTGATATCCAATTCCTTCCCATTCCAAACCTGAGACCCTTCCTATTGGATGAGATGTGATATCCAACTCCTTCCCATTCCAACCCTGAGACCCTTCCTATACCATGAGATGTGATATCTCAATGCTTCTAATACCAAACCTGGGTCCCGTCCTATAACATGAGATATGATATCCAAATCCTTCCCCTTCCAAACCTGAGACCCTTCCTTTAGCATGAGATGTGATATCCAAATACTTCCCATTCCAATCCTAAAACCCTTCCTATAGCATGAGATGTGATATCTCAATGTTTCTAATAAAAAACCTGAGACCCTTCCTATAGCAAGAGATGCGATATCCAAATCCTTCCCATTCCAATCCTGAGACCCTTCCTATAACATGAGATGTGATATCCAACTCCTTCCCATTCCAACCTGAGACCCTTCCTATAGCATGAGAAGGGATATCCAACTCCTTCCCAATCCAATCCTGAGACCCTTCCGATAGCAGAGATGTGATATCTCAATGCTTATACCAAACCTGAGACCCTTCCTATGGCATGAGATGTGATATCCAACTCCTTGCCATTCAAATCCTGAGACCCTCCCTATAACAAGAGATGTCATATCCAACTCCTTCCCATTCCAAACCTGAGACCCTTCCTTTAGCATGAGATGTAATATCCAAATCCTTCACATTCCAATCCGGAGACCCTTCCTATAGCATGAGATGTGATATCTCAATGCTTCTAATACCAAACATGAGATCCTTCCTATAACATGAGATGTGATATCCAACTAATTCCCATTCCAAACCTGAGACCCTTCCGATAGCATGAGATGTGATATCTCAATGCTTCAAAAACCAAACATGAGAACCATCCTATAACATGAGATGTGAAATCCAAATCCTTCCCTTCCCAAACCTGAGACTCTTCCTATAGCATGAGATGTGATATCTCAATGCTTCTACCAAACCTGAAACCCTTCCTATAGCATGAGATGTGATATCTAACTCCTTCCCATTCCAATCCTGAGACACTTCCTATAGCATGAGATGTGATATCACAATGCTTCTAATACCAAACCTGAGACCCGTCCTATAACATGAGATGTGATATCCAAATCCTTCCCCTTCCAAACCTTAGACCCTTCCTTTATCATGAGATGTGATATCCAAGTCCTTCCCATTCCATTCCTGAGACCCTTCCTATAGCATGAGATGTGATATCTCAATACTTCTAATACCAAACCTGAGACCCTTCCTATAACATGAGATGTGATATCCAAGTCCTTCCCATTCCAATCCTGAGACCCTTCCTATAGCATGAGATGTGATATCCTAGTCCTTCCCATTCCAATCCTGAGACCCTTCCGATAGCAGAGATGTGATATCTCAATGCTTATAGCAAACCTGAGACCCTTCCTATGGCATGAGATGTCATATACAACTCCTTCCCATTCCAATCCTGAGACCCTTCCTATAGCATGAGATGTGATATCTCAATGCTTATACCAAACCTGAGACCCTTCCTATAGCATGAGATGTGATATCCAACTCCTTCCCATTCCAATCCTGATACCCTTCCTATAACATGAGATGTGATGTCTCAATGCTTCTAATACCAAACATGAGATCCTTCCTATGGCATGAGATGTCATATAAAACTCCTTCCCATTCCAATCCTGAGACCCTTCCTATAGCATGAGATGTGATATCTCAATGCTTCTAATAACAAACCTGAGATCCTTCCTATAACATGAGATGTGATATCCAAATCCTTCCCCTTCCAAACCAGAGACCCTCCCTTTAGCATGAGATGTGATATCCAACTCCTTCCCATTCCAATCCTGAGACCGTTCTGATAGCATGAGATGTGATATCTCAATGCTTCTAATACCAAACCTGAGATCCTTCCGATAGCATGAGATGTGATATTTCAATTCTTCTTATACCAAACCTGAGATCCTTCCTATAACACGAGATGTGATATTCAAATCCTTCCTCTTCCAAACCTGAGACCCTCCCTTTAGCATGAGATGTGATATCCAACTCCTTCCCATTCCAATTCTGAGACCCTTCTGATAGCATGAGATGTTATATCTCAATGCCTCAAATACCAAACCTGAGATTCTACCTCTAACATGAAATGTGATATCCAACTCCTTCCCCTTCCAAACCTGGGAGCCTTCCTATAACATGAGATGTGATATCGAAGTCCTTCCATTCCAATCCTGAGACCCTTCCTATAGCATGGGATGTGATATTTCAATGCTTATACCAAACCTGAGACCCTTCCTATAGCATGAGATGTGCTATCCAAATCCTTCCCATTCCAATCGTGAGACCCTTCCGATAGCATGAGATGTGATATCTCAATGCCTCTAATACCAAACCTGAGATCCTTCCTCTAACATGAAATGTGATATCCAAATCCTTCCCTTTCCAAACCTGAGAGCCTACCTATAGCATGAGATGTGATATCCAACTCCTTCCCATTCCAATCCTGAGACTCTTCCTATAGCATGAGATGTGATATCTCAATGCTTATACCAAACCTGAGACCCTTCCTATAGCATGAGATGTGATATCCAAATCCTTCCCATTCCAATCCTGAGACCCTTCCTATAGCATGAGATGTGATATCTCAATGCCTCTAATACCAAATCTGAGATCCTTCCTACAGCATGAGATGTGATATCTCAATGATTCTATTACCAAACCTGAGACCCGTCCTATAACATGAGATGGGATATCCAACTCCTTCCCATTTCAATCCTGAGAAACTTCCGATAGCAGAGATGTGATATCTCAATGCTTAGACCAAACCTGAGACCCTTCCTATAACATGAGATGTGATATCCAACTCCTTCCCGTTCCAAACCTGAGACCCTTTCTATAGCAAGAATCTAATATCCAACTCCTTCCCATTCCAATCCTGAGACCATTCCTATAGCATGAGATGTGATATCTCAATGCTTCTAATACCAAACCTGAGATCCTTCCTATGACATGAGATGTGATATCCAATTCCTTCCCATTCCAAACCTGAAACCCTTCCTATAGCATGAGATGTGATATCTCAATGCTTCTAATACCAAACCTGAGATCCTTCCTATAACATGAGATGTGATATCCAAATCCTTCCCCTTCCAAACCAGAGACCCTCCCTTTAGCATGAGATGTGATATCCAACTCCTTCCCATTCCAATCCTGAGACATTTCTGTTAGCATGAGATGTGATATCTCAATGCCTCTAATACCAAACCTGAGATCCTACCTCTAACATGAAATGTGATATCCAACTCCTTCCCCTTGCAAACCTGAGAGCCTTCCTATAGCATGAGATGTGATATCGAAGTATTTCCCATTCCAATCCTGAGACCCTTCCTATAACATTAGATGTGATATCCAACTCCTTCCCATTCCAACCTGAGACCCTTCCTATAGCATGAGATGGGATATCCAACTACTTCCAAATCCAATCCTGATACCCTTCCGATAACATGAGATGTGATATCTCAATCCCTCTAATACCAAACCTGAGACCCTCCCTTTAGCATGAGATGTGATATCCAACTCCTTCCCATTCCAATCCTGAGACCCTTCTGATAGCATGAGATGTGATATTCAATGCCTCTAATACCAAACCTGAGATCCTACCTCTAACATGAAATGTGATATCCAACTCCTTCCCTTTCCAAACGTGAGAGCCTCCCTATAGCATGAGATGGGATATTCAACTCCTTCCCATTCCAATCCTGAGACCCTTCCTATAGCATGAGATGTGATGTCTCAATGCTTCTAATACCAAATCTGAGATCCTTCTTATAACATGAGATGTGATATCCAACTCCTTCCATTCCAATCCTGAGACCCTTCCTATAGCATGGGATGTGATATTTCAATGCTTATACCAAACCTGAGACCCTTCCTATAGCATGAGATGTGCTATCCAAATCCTTCCCATTCCAATCGTGAGACCCTTCCGATAGCATGAGATGTGATATCTCAATGCCTCTAATACCAAACCTGAGATCCTTCCTCTAACATGAAATGTGATATCCAAATCCTTCCCTTTCCAAACCTGAGAGCCTACCTATAGCATGAGATGTGATATCCAACTCCTTCCCATTCCAATCCTGAGACTCTTCCAATAGCATGAGATGTGATATCTCAATGCTTATACCAAACCTGAGACCCTTCCTATAGCATGAGATGTGATATCCAAATCCTTCCCATTCCAATCCTGAGACCCTTCCTATAGCATGAGATGTGATATCTCAATGCCTCTAATACCAAACCTGAGATCCTTCCTTGAACATGAAATGTGATATCCCACTCCTTCCCTTTCCAAACCTGAGAGTCTACCTATAGCATGAGATGTGATATCCAAGTCCTTCCCATTCCAATCCTTAGACACTTCCTACAGCATGAGATGTGATATCTCAATGATTCTATTACCAAACCTGAGACCCGTCCTATAACATGAGATGGGATATCCAACTCCTTCCCATTTCAATCCTGAGAAACTTCCGATGGCAGAGATGTGATATCTCAATGCTTAGACCAAACCTGAGACCCTTCCTATAACATGAGATGTGATATCCAACTCCTTCCCGTTCCAAACCTGAGACCCTTTCTATAGCAAGAATCTAATATCCAACTCCTTCCCATTCCAATCCTGAGACCATTCCTATAGCATGAGATGTGATATCTCAATGCTTCTAATACCAAACCTGAGATCCTTCCTATGACATGAGATGTGATATCCAATTCCTTCCCATTCCAAACCTGAGACCCTTCCTATAGCATGAGATGTGATATCTCAATGCTTCTAATACCAAACCTGAGATCCTTACTATAACATGAGATGTGATATCCAAATCCTTCCCCTTCCAAACCAGAGACCCTCCCTTTAGCATGAGATGTGATATCCAACTCCTTCCCATTCCAATCCTGAGACATTTCTGATAGCATGAGATGTGATATCTCAATGCCTCTAATACCAAACCTGAGATCCTACCTCTAACATGAAATGTGATATCCAACTCCTTCCCCTTGCAAACCTGAGAGCCTTCCTATAGCATGAGATGTGATATCGAAGTATTTCCCATTCCAATCCTGAGACCCTTCCTATAACATGAGATGTGATATCCAACTCCTTCCCATTCCAACCTGAGACCCTTCCTATAGCATGAGATGGGATATCCAACTACTTCCAAATCCAATCCTGATACCCTTCCGATAGCATGAGATGTGATATCGCAATCCCTCTAATACCAAACCTGAGATCCTTCCTATAACATGAGATGTGATATCAAAATCCTTCCCCTTCCAAACCTGAGACCCTCCCTTTAGCATGAGATGTGATATCCAACTCCTTCCCATTCCAATCCTGAGACCCTTCTGATAGCATGAGATGTGATATTCAATGCCTCTAATACCAAACCTGAGATCCTACCTCTAACATGAAATGTGATATCCAACTCCTTCCCTTTCCAAACGTGAGAGCCTCCCTATAGCATGAGATGGGATATTCTAGTCCTTCCCATTCCAATCCTGAGACCCTTCCTATAGCATGAGATGTGATATCTCAATGCTTCTAATACCAAACCTGAGACCCTTCCTATAACATAAGATGGGATATCCAACTCCTTCCCATTCCAATCCTGAGACCCTTCCTATAGCATGAGATGTGATATCCAACTCCTTCCCATTCCAATCCTGAGACCCTTCCTATAGCATGAGATGTGATATCCAAATCCTTCCCATTCCAATCGTGAGACCCTTCCTATAGCATGAGATGTGATATCCAAAACCTTCCCTTTCCAAAACTGAGAGCCTACCTATAGCATGAGATGTGATATCCAACTCCTTCCCATTCCAATCCTGAGACCCTTCCTATAGCATGAGATGTGATATCTCAATGCTTATACCAAACCTGAGACCCTTCCTATAGCATGAGATGTGATATCCAAATCCTTCCCATTCCAATCCTGAGACCCTTCCTATAGCATGAGATGTGATATCCAAATCCTTCCCCTTCCAAACCTGAGACCCTCCCTTTAGCATGAGATGTGATATCCAACTCCTTCCCATTCCAATCCTGAGACCCTTCTGATAGCATGAGATGTTATATCTCAATGCCTCTAATACCAAACCTGAGATCCTACCTCTAACATGAAATGTGATATCCAACTCCTTCCCCTTCTAAACCTGGGAGCCTTCCTATAACATGAGATGTGATATCGAAGTGCTTCCCATTCCAATCCTGAGACCCTTCCTATAACATGAGATGTGATATCCAACTCCTTCCCATTCCAATCCTGAGACCCTTCCTATAGCATGAGATGTGATGTCTCAATGCTTCTAATACCAAATCTGAGATCCTTCCTATAACATGAGATGTGATATCCAACTCCTTCCCATTGCAATCTTGAGACCGTTTCTATAGCATGAGATGTGATATCTCAATGCTTATACCAAACCTGAGACCCTTCTTATAGCATGAGATGTGATATCCAAATCCTTCCCATTCCAATCGTGAGACCCTTCCTATAGCATGAGATGTGATATCTCAATGCCTCTAATACCAAACCTGAGATCCTACCTCTATAATGAAATTTGATATGCAACTCCTTCCCCTTCCAAACCTGATAGCCTTCCTATAGCATGAGATGTGATATCCAAGTCCTTCCCATTCCAATCCTGATACCCTTCCTATAACATGAGATGTGATATCCAACTCCTTCCCATTCCAACCTGAGACCCTTCCTATAGCATGAGATGGGATATCCAACTCCTTCCAAATCCAATCCTGATACCCTTCCGATAGCATGAGATGTGATATCCCAATGCTTCTACAAAACCTGAGACCCATACCATGGCATGAGATGTGATATCCAACTCCTTCCCATTCCAATTCTGAGACCCGTCCTATACCATGGGACTTGATATATCAATGCTTCTCATACCAAACCTGAGACCGGTCCTATAACATGAGATGTGATATCCAAATCCTTCCCCTTCCAAACCTTAGACCCTTCCTTTATCATGAGATCAAGTCGTTCCCATTCCAATCCTGAGACCCTTCCTATAGCATGAGATGTGATATCTCAATGCTTCTAATACCAAACCTGAGACCCTTGCTATAACATGAGATGTGATATTCAAGTCCTTCCCATTCCAATCCTGAGACCCTTCCTATAGCATGAGATGTGATATCTCAATGCTTCTAATATCAAACCTGAGACCCTTCCTATAATGAGATGGGATATCCAACTCCTTCCCATTCCAATCCTGAGACCCTTCCGATAGCAGAGATGTGATATCTCAATGCTTATACCAAACCTGAGACCCTTCCTATGGCATGAGATGTCAAATACAACTCCTTCCGATTCCAATCCTGAGACCCTTCCTATAGCATGAGATGTGATATCTCAATGCTTCTAATAATAAACCTGAGATCCTTCCTATAACATGAGATGTGATATCCAACTCCTTCCCATTCCAAACCTGAGACCCTTCCGATTGCATGAGATGTGATATCAAACTCCTTCCCATTCCAATCCTGAGACCCTTCCTATACCATGAGATGTGATATCTCAATGCTTCTAATACCAAACCTGACACCCGTCCTAAAACATGAGATGTGATGTCCAAATCCTTCCCCTTCCAAACCTGAGATCTTTCCATTAGCATGAGATGTGATATCCAACTCCTTCCCATTCCAATCCTGAGACCCTTCCTATACCATGAGATGTGATATCTCAATGCTTCTAATACCAAACCTGACACCCGTCCTAAAACATGAGATGTGATGTCCAAATCCTTCCCCTTCCAAACCTGAGATCTTTCCTTTAGCATGAGATGTGATATCCAACTCCTTCCCATTCCAATCCTGAGACCCTTCCTATACCATGAGATGTGATATCTCAATGCTTCTAATACCAAACCTGAGACCCGTCCTAAAACATGAGATGTGAGGTCCAAATCCTTCCCCTTCCAAACCTGAGATTTTTCCTTTAGCATGAGATGTGATATCCAACTCCTTCCCATTCCAATCCTGAGACCCTTCCTATAGCATGATATGTGATATCACAATTTTTCTAATACCAAACCTGAGATCCTTCCTATAACATGAGATGTGTATCCAACTCCTTCCCATTCCAAACCTGAGACCCTTCCTATAGCCTGCGATGTGATATCTTAATGCTTCTAAAACCAAACCTGAGAACCATCCAATAACATATGTGAAATCCAAATCCTTCCCTTTCCAAACCTGAGACCCTTCCGATAGCATTAGATGTGATATCTCAATGCTTCTAAAACCAAACATGAGAACCATCCTATAACATGAGATGTGAAATCCAAATCCTTCCCTTTCCAAACCTGAGACCCTCCCTATAGCATGAGATGTGATATCTAAGTCCTTCCCATTCCTATCCTGAGACCCTTCCGATAGCAGAGATGTGATATCTCAATGCTTGGACCAAACCTGAGACCCTTCCTATGGCATGAGATGTGATATCCAACTCCTTCCCATTCCAATCTTGAGACCCTTCCTATAGCATGAGATGTGATATCTCAATGCTTCTATCAAACCTGAGTCCCTTCCTTTAGCATGAGATGTGATATCCAACTCCTTCCCATTCCAATCCTGAGACCCTTCCTATAGCATGAGATGTGATATTTCAAAGCTTCTAATACCAAACCTGGGACCCGTCCTATAACATGAGATATGATATCCAAATCCTTCCCCTTCCAAACCTGAGACCCTTCCTTTAGCATGAGATGTGATATCTCAATGTTTCTAATAAAAAACCTGAGACTCTTCCTATAGCAAGAGATGTGATATCCAAATCCTTCCCATTCCAATCCTGAGACCCTTCCTATAACATGAGATGTGATATCTCAATGCCTCTAATACCAAACCTGAGATTCTTCCTATAACATGAGATGTGATATCTCAATGCTTCTAATACCAAACCTGAGACCCTCCCTTTAGCATGAGATGTGATATCCGACTCCTTCCCATTCCAATCCCGAGACCCTTCTGATAGCATGAGATGTGATATCTCAATGCCTCTAATACCAAACCAGAGATTCTTCCTATAACATGAGATGTGATATCTCAATGCTTCTAATACCAAACCTGAGACCCTCCCTTTAGCATGAGATGTGATATCCGACTCCTTCCCATTCCAATCCTGAGACCCTTCTGATAGCATGAGATGTGATATCTCAATGCTTCTAATACCAAACCTGAGACCCTTCCTATAACATAAGATGGGATATCCAACTCCTTCCCATTCCAATCCTGAGACCCTTCCGATAGCAGAGATGTGATATCTCAATGCTTATACCAAACCTGAGACCCTTCCTGTGGCATGAGATGTCATATCCAACTCCTTCCCATTCCAATCCTGAGACCCTTCCTATAGCATGATATGTGATATCACAATTTTTCTAATACCAAACCTGAGATCCTTCCTATAACATGAGATGTGTATCCAACTCCTTCCCATTCCAAAACCTGAGACCCTTCCTATAGCATGAGATGTGATATCTTAATGCTTCTAAAACCAAACCTGAGAACCATCCAATAACATATGTGAAATCCAAATCCTTCCCTTTCCAAACCTGAGACCCTTCCTATACCATGAGATGTGATATCTCAATGCTTCTAATACCAAACCTGAGACCCGTCCTAAAACATGAGATGTGAGATCCAAATCCTTCCCCCTCCAAACCTGAGAACCTTCCTATAGCTTGAGATGTGATATCAAACTCCTTCCCATTCCAATCCTGAGATAGCTTGAGATGTGATATCCAACTCCTTCCCATTCCTATCCTGAGACCCTTCCGATAGCAGAGATGTGATATCTCAATGCTTGTACCAAACCTGAGACCCTTCCTATGGCATGAGATGTGATATCCAACTCCTTCCCATTCCAATCCTGAGACCCTTCCTATAGCATGAGATGTGATATCTCAATGCTTATACCAAACCTGAGACCCTTCCTATAGCATGAGATGTGATATCCAAATCCTTCCCATTCCAATCCTGAGACCCTTCCTATAGTATGAGATGTGATATCTCAATGCCTCTAATACCAAACCTGAGATCCTTCCTTGAACATGAAATGTGATATCCCACTCCTTCCCTTTCCAAGCCTGAGAGTCTACCTATAGCATGAGATGTGATATCCAAGTCCTTCCCATTCCAATCCTTAGACACTTCCTACAGCATGAGATGTGATATCTCAATGATTCTATTACCAAACCTGAGACCCGTCCTATAACATGAGATGGGATATCCAACTCCTTCCCATTTCAATCCTGAGAAACTTCTGATAGCAGAGATGTGATATCTCAATGCTTAGACCAAACCTGAGACCCTTCCTATAACATGAGATGTGATATCCAACTCCTTCCCGTTCCAAACCTGAGACCCTTTCTATAGCAAGAATCTAATATCCAACTCCTTCCCATTCCAATTCCGAGACCATTCCTATAGCATGAGATGTGATATCTCAATGCTTCTAATACCAAACCTGAGATCCTTCCTATGACATGAGATGTGATATCCAACTCCTTCCCCTTGCAAACCTGAGAGCCTTCCTATAGCATGAGATGTGATATCGAAGTATTTCCCATTCCAATCCTGAGACCCTTCCTATAACATGAGATGTGATATCCAACTCCTTCCCATTCCAACCTGAGACCCTTCCTATAGCATGAGATGGGATATCCAACTACTTCCAAATCCAATCCTGATACCCTTCCGATAGCATGAGATGTGATATCTCAATCCCTCTAATACCAAACCTGAGATCCTTCCTATAACATGAGATGTGATATCAAAATCCTTCCCCTTCCAAACCTGAGACCCTCCCTTTAGCATGAGATGTGATATCCAACTCCTTCCCATTCCAATCCTGAGACCCTTCTGATAGCATGAGATGTGATATTCAATGCCTCTAATACCAAACCTGAGATCCTACCTCTAACATGAAATGTGATATCCAACTCCTTCCCTTTCCAAACGTGAGAGCCTCCCTATAGCATGAGATGGGATATTCAAGTCCTTCCCATTCCAATCCTGAGACCCTTCCTATAGCATGAGATGTGATATCTCAATGCTTCTAATACCAAACCTGAGACCCTTCCTATAACATAAGATGGGATATCCAACTCCTTCCCATTCCAATCCTGAGACCCTTCCTATAACATGAGATGTGATGTCTCAATGCTTCTAATACCAAACCTGAGATCCTTCCTATGGCATGAGATGTCATATAAAACTCCTTCCCATTCCATTCCTGAGACCCTTCGTATAGCATGAGATGTGATATCCAACTCCTTCCCATTCCAATCCTGAGACCCTTCCTATAGCATGAGATGTGATATCCAAATCCTTCCCATTCCAATCGTGAGACCCTTCCTATAGCATGAGATGTGATATCCAAAACCTTCCCTTTCCAAAACTGAGAGCCTACCTATAGCATGAAATGTGATATCCAACTCCTTCCCATTCCAATCCTGAGACCCTTCCTATAGCATGAGATGTGATATCTCAATGCTTATACCAAACCTGAGACCCTTCCTATAGCATGAGATGTGATATCCAAATCCTTCCCATTCCAATCCTGAGACCCTTCCTATAGCATGAGATGTGATATCCAAATCCTTCCCCTTCCAAACCTGAGACCCTCCCTTTAGCATGAGATGTGATATCCGACTCCTTCCCATTCCAATCCCGAGACCCTTCTGATAGCATGAGATGTGATATCTCAATGCCTCTAATACCAAACCAGAGATTCTTCCTATAACATGAGATGTGATATCTCAATGCTTCTAATACCAAACCTGAGACCCTCCCTTTAGCATGAGATGTGATATCTGACTCCTTCCCATTCCAATCCTGAGACCCTTCTGATAGCATGAGATGTGATATCTCAATGCTTCTAATACCAAACCTGAGACCCTTCCTATAACATAAGATGGGATATCCAACTCCTTCCCATTCCAATCCTAAAACCCTTCCGATAGCAGAGATGTGATATCTCAATGCTTATACCAAACCTGAGACCCTTCCTGTGGCATGAGATGTCATATCCAACTCCTTCCCATTCCAATCCTGAGACCCTTCCTATAGCATGATATGTGATATCACAATTTTTCTAATACCAAACCTGAGATCCTTCCTATAACATGAGATGTGTATCCAACTCCTTCCCATTCCAAAACCTGAGACCCTTCCTATAGCATGAGATGTGATATCTTAATGCTTCTAAAACCAAACCTGAGAACCATCCAATAACATATGTGAAATCCAAATCCTTCCCTTTCCAAACCTGAGACCCTTCCGATAGCATTAGATGTGATATCTCAATGCTTCTAAAACCAAACATGAGAACCATCCTATAACATGAGATGTGAAATCCAAATCCTTCCCTTTCCAAACCTGAGACCCTTCCTATAGCTTGAGATGTGATATCAAACTCCTTCCCATTCCAATCCTGTGATAGCTTGAGATGTGATATCCAACTCCTTCCCATTCCAATCCTGAGACCCTTCCTATACCATCAGATGTGATATCTCAATGCTTCTAATACCAAACCTGAGACCCGTCCTAAAACATGAGATGTGAGATCCAAATCCTTCCCCCTCCAAACCTGAGAACCTTCCTATAGCTTGAGATGTGATATCAAACTCCTTCCCATTCCAATCCTGAGATAGCTTGAGATGTGATATCCAACTCCTTCCCATTCCTATCCTGAGACCCTTCCGATAGCAGAGATGTGATATCTCAATGCTTGTACCAAACCTGAGACCCTTCCTATGGCATGAGATGTGATATCCAACTCCTTCCCATTCCAATCCTGAGACCCTTCCTATAGCATGAGATGTGATATCTCAATGCTTATACCAAACCTGAGACCCTTCCTATAGCATGAGATGTGATATCCAAATCCTTCCCATTCCAATCCTGAGACCCTTTCTATAGTATGAGATGTGATATCTCAATGCCTCTAATACCAAACCTGATATCCTTCCTTGAACATGAAATGTGATATCCCACTCCTTCCCTTTCCAAGCCTGAGAGTCTACCTATAGCATGAGATGTGATATCCAAGTCCTTCCCATTCCAATCCTTAGACACTTCCTACAGCATGAGATGTGATATCTCAATGATTCTATTACCAAACCTGAGACCCGTCCTATAACATGAGATGGGATATCCAACTCCTTCCCATTTCAATCCTGAGAAACTTCTGATAGCAGAGATGTGATATCTCAATGCTTAGACCAAACTTGAGACCCTTCCTATAACATGAGATGTGATATCCAACTCCTTCCCGTTCCAAACCTGAGACCCTTTCTATAGCAAGAATCTAATATCCAACTCCTTCCCATTCCAATCCCGAGACCATTCCTATAGCATGAGATGTGATATCTCAATGCTTCTAATACCAAACCTGAGATCCTTCCTATGACATGAGATGTGATATCCAACTCCTTCCCCTTGCAAACCTGAGAGCCTTCCTATAGCATGAGATGTGATATCGAAGTATTTCCCATTCCAATCCTGAGACCCTTCCTATAACATGAGATGTGATATCCAACTCCTTCCCATTCCAACCTGAGACCCTTCCTATAGCATGAGATGGGATATCCAACTACTTCCAAATCCAATCCTGATACCCTTCCGATAGCATGAGATGTGATATCTCAATCCCTCTAATACCAAACCTGAGATCCTTCCTATAACATGAGATGTGATATCAAAATCCTTCCCCTTCCAAACCTGAGACCCTCCCTTTAGCATGAGATGTGATATCCAACTCCTTCCCATTCCAATCCTGAGACCCTTCTGATAGCATGAGATGTGATATTCAATGCCTCTAATACCAAACCTGAGATCCTACCTCTAACATGAAATGTGATATCCAACTCCTTCCCTTTCCAAACGTGAGAGCCTCCCTATAGCATGAGATGGGATATTCAAGTCCTTCCCATTCCAATCCTGAGACCCTTCCTATAGCATGAGATGTGATATCTCAATGCTTCTAATACCAAACCTGAGACCCTTCCTATAACATAAGATGGGATATCCAACTCCTTCCCATTCCAATCCTGAGACCCTTCCGATAGCAGAGATGTGATATCTCAATGCTGATACCAAACCTGAGACCCTTCCTATGGCATGAGATGTCATATACAACTCCTTCCCATTCCAATCCTGAGACCCTTCCTATAGCATGAGATGTGATATCTCAGTGCGTATATCAAACCTGAGACCCTTCCTATAGCATGAGATGTGATATCCAACTCCTTCCCATTCCAATCCTGAGACCCTTCCTATAACATGAGATGTGATGTCTCAATGCTTCTAATACCAAACCTGAGATCCTTCCTATGGCATGAGATGTCATATAAAACTCCTTCCCATTCCATTCCTGAGACCCTTCGTATAGCATGAGATGTGATATCCAACTCCTTCCCATTCCAATCCTGAGACCCTTCCTATAGCATGAGATGTGATATCCAAATCCTTCCCATTCCAATCGTGAGACCCTTCCAATAGCATGAGATGTGATATCCAAAACCTTCCCTTTCCAAAACTGAGAGCCTACCTATAGCATGAAATGTGATATCCAACTCCTTCCCATTCCAATCCTGAGACCCTTCCTATAGCATGAGATGTGATATCTCAATGCTTATACCAAACCTGAGACCCTTCCTATAGCATGAGATGTGATATCCAAATCCTTCCCATTCCAATCCTGAGACCCTTCCTATAGCATGAGATGTGATATCCAAATCCTTCCCCTTCCAAACCTGAGACCCTCCCTTTAGCATGAGATGTGATATCCAACTCCTTCCCATTCCAATCCTGAGACCCTTCTGATAGCATGCGATGTTATATCTCAATGCCTCTAATACCAAACCTGAGATCCTACCTCTAACATGAAATGTGATATCCAACTCCTTCCCCTTCTAAACCTGGGAGCCTTCCTATAACATGAGATGTGATATCGAAGTGCTTCCCATTCCAATCCTGAGACCCTTCCTATAACATGAGATGTGATATCCAACTCCTTCCCATTGCAATCTTGAGACCGTTTCTATAGCATGAGATGTGATATCTCAATGCTTATACCAAACCTGAGACCCTTCCTATAGCATGAGATGTGATATCCAAATCCTTCCCATTCCAATCCTGAGACCCTTCCTATAACATGAGATGTGATATCCAACTCCTTCCCATTCCAATCCTGAGACCCTTCCTATAGCATGAGATGTGATGTCTCAATGCTTCTAATACCAAATCTGAGATCCTTCCTATAACATGAGATGTGATATCCAACTCCTTCCCATTGCAATCTTGAGACCGTTTCTATAGCATGAGATGTGATATCTCAATGCTTATACCAAACCTGAGACCCTTCCTATAGCATGAGATGTGATATCCAAATCCTTCCCATTCCAATCGTGAGACCCTTCCTATAGCATGAGATGTGATATCTCAATGCCTCTAATACCAAACCTGAGATCCTACCTCTAAAATGAAATTTGATATGCAACTCCTTCCCCTTCCAAACCTGATAGCCTTCCTATAGCATGAGATGTGATATCCAAGTCCTTCCCATTCCAATCCTGATACCCTTCCTATAACATGAGATGTGATATTCAATTCCTTCCCATTCCAACCTGAGACCCTTCCTATAGCATGAGATGGGATATCCAACTCCTTCCAAATCCAATCCTGATACCCTTCCGATAGCATGAGATGTGATATCCCAATGCTTCTACAAAACCTGAGACCCATACCATGGCATGAGATGTGATATCAAACTCCTTCCCATTCCAATCCTGACACCCTTCCCATAGCTTGAGATGTGATATCCAACTCCTTCCCATTCCAATTCTGAGACCCGTCCTATACCATGGGACTTGATATCTCAATGCTTCTAATACCAAACCTGAGACCGGTCCTATAACATGAGATGTGATATCCAAATCCTTCCCCTTCCAAACCTTAGACCCTTCCTTTATCATTAGATGTGATATCCAAGTCGTTCCCATTCCAATCCTGAGACCCTTCCTATAGCATGAGATGTGATATCTCAATGCTTCTAATACCAAACCTGAGACCCTTGCTATAACATGAGATGTGATATTCAAGTCCTTCCCATTCCAATCCTGAGACCCTTCCTATAGCATGAGATGTGATATCTCAATGCTTCTAATACCAAACCTGAGACCCTTCCTATAATGAGATGGGATATCCAACTCCTTCCCATTCCAATCCTGAGACCCTTCCGATAGCAGAGATGTGATATCTCAATGCTTACACCAAACCTGAGACCCTTCCTATGGCATGAGATGTCAAATACAACTCCTTCCGATTCCAATCCTGAGACCCTTCCTATAGCATGAGATGTGATATCTCAATGCTTCTAATAATAAACCTGAGATCCTTCCTATAACATGAGATGTGATATCCAACTCCTTCCCATTCCAAACCTGAGACCCTTCCGATTGCATGAGATGTGATATCAAACTCCTTCCCATTCCAATCCTGAGATAGCTTGAGATGTGATATCCAACTCCTTCCCATTCCAATCCTGAGACCCTTCCTATACCATGAGATGTGATATCTCAATGCTTCTAATACCAAACCTGACACCCGTCCTAAAACATGAGATGTGAGATCCAAATCCTTCCCCTTCCAAACCTGAGATCTTTCCTTTAGCATGAGATGTGATATCCAAATCCTTCCCATTCCAATCCTGAGACCCTTCCTATAGCATGATATGTGATATCACAATTTTTCTAATACCAAACCTGAGATCCTTCCTATAACATGAGATGTGTATCTAACTCTTTCCCATTCCAAACCTGAGACCCTTCCTATAGCCCGAGATGTGATATCTTAATGCTTCTAAAACCAAACCTGAGAACCATCCAATAACATATGTGAAATCCAAATCCTTCCCTTTCCAAACCTGAGACCCTTCCGATAGCATTACATGTGATATCTCAATGCTTCTAAAACCAAACATGAGAACCATCCTATAACATGAGATGTGAAATCCAAATCCTTCCCTTTCCAAACCTTAGACCCTCCCTATAGCATGGGATGTGATATCTAAGTCCTTCCCATTCCTATCCTGAGACCCTTCCGATAGCAGAGATGTGATATCTCAATGCTTGGACCAAACCTGAGACCCTTCCTATGACATGAGATGTGATATCCAACTCCTTCCCATTCCAATCCTGAGACCCTTCCTATAGCATGAGATGTGATATCTCAATGCTTCTATCAAACCTGAGTCCCTTCCTTTAGCATGAGATGTGATATCCAACTCCTTCCCATTCCAATCCTGAGACCCTTCCTATAGCATGAGATGTGATATTTCAAAGCTTCTAATACCAAACCTGGGACCCGTCCTATAACATGAGATATGATATCCAAATCCTTCCCCTTCCAAACCTGAGACCCTTCCTTTAGCATGAGATGTGATATCCAAATCCTTCCCATTCAAATCCTGAAACCCTTCCTATAGCATGAGATGTGATATCTCAATGTTTCTAATAAAAAACCTGAGACTCTTCCTATAGCAAGAGATGTGATATCCAAATCCTTCCCATTCCAATCCTGAGACCCTTCCTATAACATGAGATGTGATATCTCAATGCCTCTAATACCAAACCTGAGATTCTTCCTATAACATGAGATGTGATATCTCAATGCTTCTAATACCAAACCTGAGACCTTCCCTTTAGCATGAGATGTGATATCCGACTCCTTCCCATTCCAATCCTGAGACCCTTCTGATAGCATGAGAATGATATCTCAATGCCTCTAATACCAAACCAGAGATTCTTCCTATAACATGAGATGTGATATCTCAATGCTTCTAATACCAAACCTGAGACCTTCCCTTTAGCATGAGATGTGATATCCGACTCCTTCCCATTCCAATCCTGAGACCCTTCTGATAGCATGAGAATGATATCTCAATGCCTCTAATACCAAACCAGAGATTCTTCCTATAACATGAGATGTTATATCTCAATGCTTCTAATACCAATCCTGAGACCCTTCTGATAGCATGAGATGTGATATCTCAATGCTTCTAACACCAAACCTGAGACCCTTCCTATAACATAAGATGGGATATCCAACTCCTTCCCATTCCAATCCTGAGACCCTTCCGATAGCAGAGATGTGATATCTCAATGCTTATACCAAACCTGAGACCCTTCCTGTGGCATATGTGATATCCAACTCCTTCCCATTCCAAACATGAGACCCTTCCTATAGCAAGAGTGTAATATCCAACTCCTTCCCATTCCAATCCTGAGACCATTCCTATAGCATGAGATGTGATATCTCAATGCTTCTAATACCAAACCTGAGATCCTTCCTATGACATGAGATGTGATATCCAATTCCTCCCCATTCCAAACCTGAGAACCTTCCTACAGCATGCGATGTGATATCTCAATGCTTCTAATACCAAACCTGAGACCAGTCCTATAACATGAGATTGGATATCCAACTCCTTCCCCTTCCAAACCTGAGACCCTTCCTATAGCATGAGATGTGATATCCAACTTCTTCCCATTCCAATCCTGAGACCCTTCCTATAACATGAGATGTGATGTCTCAATGCTTCTAATACCAAACCTGAGATATTTCCTATAACATGAGATGTGATATCCAACTCCTTCCCATTCTAATCCTGAGACCCTTCCTATAGCATGAGATGTGCTATCTCAATGCTTATACCAAACCTGAGACCCTTCCTAAAGCTTGAGATGTGATATCCAACTCCTTCCCATTCCAATCCTGAGACCCTTCCTATACCATGAAATGTGATATCCAACTCCTTCCCATTCCAACCTGAGACCCTTCCTATAGCATGAGATGGGATATCCAACTCCTTCCAAATCCAATCCTGATACCCTTCCGATAGCATGAGATGTGATATCCCAATGCTTCTACAAAACCTGAGACCCATACCATGGCATGAGATGTGATATCCAAGTCCTTCCCATTCCAATCCTGATACCCTTTCTATAACATGAGATGTGATATCCAATTCCTTCCCATTCCAACCTGAGACCCTTCCTATAGCATGAGATGGGATATCCAACTCCTTCCAAATCCAATCCTGATACCCTTCCGATAGCATGAGATGTGATATTCCAATGCTTCTACAAAACCTGAGACCCATACCATGGCATGAGATGTGATATCAAACTCCTTCCCATTCCAATCCTGACACCATTCCTATAGCTTGAGATGTGATATCCAACTCCTTCCCATTCCAATTCTGAGACCCGTCCTATACCATGGGACTTGATATCTCAATGCTTCTAATACCAAACCTGAGACCGGTCCTATAACATGAGATGTGATATCCAAATCCTTCCCCTTCCAAACCTTAGACCCTTCCTTTATCATGAGATGTGATATCCAAGTCGTTCCCATTCCAATCCTGAGACCCTTCCTATAGCATGAGATGTGATATCTCAATGCTTCTAATACCAAACCTGAGACCCTTGCTATAACATGAGATGTGATATTCAAGTCCTTCCCATTCCAATCCTGAGACCCTTCCTATAGCATGAGATGTGATATCTCAATGCTTCTAATACCAAACCTGAGACCCTTCCTATAATGAGATGGGATATCCAACTCCTTCCCATTCCAATCCTGAGACCCTTCCTATAGCATGAGATGTGATATCTCAATGCCTCTAATACCAAACCTGAGATCCTACCTCTAAAATGAAATTTGATATGCAACTCCTTCCCCTTCCAAACCTGATAGCCTTCCTATAGCATGAGATGTGATATCCAAGTCCTTCCCATTCCAATCCTGATACCCTTCCTATAACATGAGATGTGATATTCAATTCCTTCCCATTCCAACCTGAGACCCTTCCTATAGCATGAGATGGGATATCCAACTCCTTCCAAATCCAATCCTGATACCCTTCCGATAGCATGAGATGTGATATCCCAATGCTTCTACAAAACCTGAGACCCATACCATGGCATGAGATGTGATATCAAACTCCTTCCCATTCCAATCCTGACACCCTTCCCATAGCTTGAGATGTGATATCCAACTCCTTCCCATTCCAATTCTGAGACCCGTCCTATACCATGGGACTTGATATCTCAATGCTTCTAATACCAAACCTGAGACCGGTCCTATAACATGAGATGTGATATCCAAATCCTTCCCCTTCCAAACCTTAGACCCTTCCTTTATCATTAGATGTGATATCCAAGTCGTTCCCATTCCAATCCTGAGACCCTTCCTATAGCATGAGATGTGATATCTCAATGCTTCTAATACCAAACCTGAGACCCTTGCTATAACATGAGATGTGATATTCAAGTCCTTCCCATTCCAATCCTGAGACCCTTCCTATAGCATGAGATGTGATATCTCAATGCTTCTAATACCAAACCTGAGACCCTTCCTATAATGAGATGGGATATCCAACTCCTTCCCATTCCAATCCTGAGACCCTTCCGATAGCAGAGATGTGATATCTCAATGCTTACACCAAACCTGAGACCCTTCCTATGGCATGAGATGTCAAATACAACTCCTTCCGATTCCAATCCTGAGACCCTTCCTATAGCATGAGATGTGATATCTCAATGCTTCTAATAATAAACCTGAGATCCTTCCTATAACATGAGATGTGATATCCAACTCCTTCCCATTCCAAACCTGAGACCCTTCCGATTGCATGAGATGTGATATCAAACTCCTTCCCATTCCAATCCTGAGATAGCTTGAGATGTGATATCCAACTCCTTCCCATTCCAATCCTGAGACCCTTCCTATACCATGAGATGTGATATCTCAATGCTTCTAATACCAAACCTGACACCCGTCCTAAAACATGAGATGTGAGATCCAAATCGTTCCCCTTCCTAACCTGAGATCTTTCCTTTAGCATGAGATGTGATATCCAACTCCTTCCCATTCCAATCCTGAGACCCTTCCTATAGCATGATATGTGATATCACAATTTTTCTAATACCAAACCTGAGATCCTTCCTATAACATGAGATGTGTATCTAACTCTTTCCCATTCCAAACCTGAGACCCTTCCTATAGCCCGAGATGTGATATCTTAATGCTTCTAAAACCAAACCTGAGAACCATCCAATAACATATGTGAAATCCAAATCCTTCCCTTTCCAAACCTGAGACCCTTCCGATAGCATTACATGTGATATCTCAATGCTTCTAAAACCAAACATGAGAACCATCCTATAACATGAGATGTGAAATCCAAATCCTTCCCTTTCCAAACCTTAGACCCTCCCTATAGCATGGGATGTGATATCTAAGTCCTTCCCATTCCTATCCTGAGACCCTTCCGATAGCAGAGGTGTGTTATCTCAATGCTTGGACCAAACCTGAGACCCTTCCTATGACATGAGATGTGATATCCAACTCCTTCCCATTCCAATCCTGAGACCCTTCCTATAGCATGAGATGTGATATCTCAATGCTTCTATCAAACCTGAGTCCCTTCCTTTAGCATGAGATGTGATATCCAACTCCTTCCCATTCCAATCCTGAGACCCTTCCTATAGCATGAGATGTGATATTTCAAAGCTTCTAATACCAAACCTGGGACCCGTCCTATAACATGAGATATGATATCCAAATCCTTCCCCTTCCAAACCTGAGACCCTTCCTTTAGCATGAGATGTGATATCCAAATCCTTCCCATTCAAATCCTGAAACCCTTCCTATAGCATGAGATGTGATATCTCAATGTTTCTAATAAAAAACCTGAGACTCTTCCTATAGCAAGAGATGTGATATCCAAATCCTTCCCATTCCAATCCTGAGACCCTTCCTATAACATGAGATGTGATATCTCAATGCCTCTAATACCAAACCTGAGATTCTTCCTATAACATGAGATGTGATATCTCAATGCTTCTAATACCAAACCTGAGACCTTCCCTTTAGCATGAGATGTGATATCCGACTCCTTCCCATTCCAATCCTGAGACCCTTCTGATAGCATGAGAATGATATCTCAATGCCTCTAATACCAAACCAGAGATTCTTCCTATAACATGAGATGTGATATCTCAATGCTTCTAATACCAAACCTGAGACCTTCCCTTTAGCATGAGATGTGATATCCGACTCCTTCCCATTCCAATCCTGAGACCCTTCTGATAGCATGAGAATGATATCTCAATGCCTCTAATACCAAACCAGAGATTCTTCCTATAACATGAGATGTTATATCTCAATGCTTCTAATACCAATCCTGAGACCCTTCTGATAGCATGAGATGTGATATCTCAATGCTTCTAACACCAAACCTGAGACCCTTCCTATAACATAAGATGGGATATCCAACTCCTTCCCATTCCAATCCTGAGACCCTTCCGATAGCAGAGATGTGATATCTCAATGCTTATACCAAACCTGAGACCCTTCCTGTGGCATATGTGATATCCAACTCCTTCCCATTCCAAACATGAGACCCTTCCTATAGCAAGAGTGTAATATCCAACTCCTTCCCATTCCAATCCTGAGACCATTCCTATAGCATGAGATGTGATATCTCAATGCTTCTAATACCAAACCTGAGATCCTTCCTATGACATGAGATGTGATATCCAATTCCTCCCCATTCCAAACCTGAGAACCTTCCTACAGCATGCGATGTGATATCTCAATGCTTCTAATACCAAACCTGAGACCAGTCCTATAACATGAGATTGGATATCCAACTCCTTCCCCTTCCAAACCTGAGACCCTTCCTATAGCATGAGATGTGATATCCAACTTCTTCCCATTCCAATCCTGAGACCCTTCCTATAACATGAGATGTGATGTCTCAATGCTTCTAATACCAAACCTGAGATATTTCCTATAACATGAGATGTGATATCCAACTCCTTCCCATTCTAATCCTGAGACCCTTCCTATAGCATGAGATGTGCTATCTCAATGCTTATACCAAACCTGAGACCCTTCCTAAAGCTTGAGATGTGATATCCAACTCCTTCCCATTCCAATCCTGAGACCCTTCCTATAACATGAAATGTGATATCCAACTCCTTCCCATTCCAACCTGAGACCCTTCCTATAGCATGAGATGGGATATCCAACTCCTTCCAAATCCAATCCTGATACCCTTCCGATAGCATGAGATGTGATATCCCAATGCTTCTACAAAACCTGAGACCCATACCATGGCATGAGATGTGATATCCAAGTCCTTCCCATTCCAATCCTGATACCCTTCCTATAACATGAGATGTGATATCCAATTCCTTCCCATTCCAATCCTGACACCATTCCTATAGCTTGAGATGTGATATCCAACTCCTTCCCATTCCAATTCTGAGACCCGTCCTATACCATGGGACTTGATATCTCAATGCTTCTAATACCAAACCTGAGACCGGACCTATAACATGAGATGTGATATCCAAATCCTTCCCCTTCCAAACCTTAGACCCTTCCTTTATCATGAGATGTGATATCCAAGTCGTTCCCATTCCAATCCTGAGACCCTTCCTATAGCATGAGATGTGATATCTCAATCCTTCTAATACCAAACCTGAGACCCTTGCTATAACATGAGATGTGATATTCAAGTCCTTCCCATTCCAATCCTGAGACCCTTCCTATAGCATGAGATGTGATATCTCAATGCTTCTAATACCAAACCTGAGACCCTTCCTATAATGAGATGGGATATCCAACTCCTTCCCATTCCAATCCTGAGACCCTTCCGATAGCAGAGATGTGATATCTCAATGCTTATACCAAACCTGAGACCCTTCCTATGGCATGAGATGTCAAATACAACTCCTTCCGATTCCAATCCTGAGACCCTTCCTATAGCATGAGATGTGATATCTCAATGCTTCTAATAATAAACCTGAGATCCTTCCTATAACATGAGATGTGATATCCAACTCCTTCCCATTCCAAACCTGAGACCCTTCCGATTGCATGAGATGTGATATCAAACTCCTTCCCATTCCAATCCTGAGATAGCTTGAGATGTGATATCCAACTCCTTCCCATTCCAATCCTGAGACCCTTCCTATACCATGAGATGTGATATCTCAATGCTTCTAATACCAAACCTGACACCCGTCCTAAAACATGAGATGTGAGATCCAAATCCTTCCCCTTCCAAACCTGAGATCTTTCCTTTAGCATGAGATGTGATATCCAACTCCTTCCCATTCCAATCCTGAGACCCTTCCTATAGCATGATATGTGATATCACAATTTTTCTAATACCAAACCTGAGATCCTTCCTATAACATGAGATGTGATATCTTAATGCTTCTAAAACCAAACCTGAGAACCATCCAATAACATATGTGAAATCCAAATCCTTCCCTTTCCAAACCTGAGACCCTTACATGTGATATCTCAATGCTTCTAAAACCAAACATGAGAACCATCCTATAACATGAGATGTGAAATCCTAAGTCCTTCCCATTCCTATCCTGAGACCCTTCCGATAGCAGAGATGTGATATCTCAATGCTTGGACCAAACCTGAGACCCTTCCTATGACATGAGATGTGATATCCAACTCCTTCCCATTCCAATCCTGAGACCCTTCCTATAGCATGAGATGTGATATCTCAATGCTTCTATCAAACCTGAGTCCCTTCCTTTAGCATGAGATGTGATATCCAACTCCTTCCCATTCCAATCCTGAGACCCTTCCTATAGCATGAGATGTGATGTTTCAAAGCTTCTAATACCAAACCTGGGACCCGTCCTATAACATGAGATATGATATCCAAATCCTTCCCCTTCCAAACCTGAGACCCTTCCTTTAGCATGAGATGTGATATCCAAATCCTTCCCATTCCAATCCTGAAACCCTTCCTATAGCATGAGATGTGATATCTCAATGTTTCTAATAAAAAACCTGAGACTCTTCCTATAGCAAGAGATGTGATATCCAAATCCTTCCCATTCCAATCCTGAGACCCTTCTGATAGCATGAGATGTGATATCTCAATGCCTCTAATACCAAACCAGAGATTCTTCCTATAACATGAGATGTGATATCTCAATGCTTCTAACACCAAACCTGAGACCCTTCCTATAACATAAGATGGTATATCCAACTCCTTCCCATTCCAATCCTGAGACCCTTCCGATAGCAGAGATGTGATATCTCAATGCTTATACCAAACCTGAGACCCTTCCTGTGGCATATGTGATATCCAACTCCTTCCCATTCCAATCCTGAGACCCTTCCTATAGCATGAGATGTGCTATCCCAATGCTTATACCAAACCTGAGACCCTTCCTAAAGCTTGAGATGTGATATCCAACTCCTTCCCATTCCAATACTGAGACCCTTCCTATAACATGAAATGTGATATCCAACTCCTTCCCATTCCAACCTGAGACCCTTCCTATAGCATGAGATGGGATATCCAACTCCTTCCAAATCCAATACTGATACCCTTCCAATAGCATGAGATGTGATATCCCAATGCTTCTACCAAACCTGAGAACCATACTATGGCATGAGATGTGATATCAAACTCCTTCCAATTCCAATCCTGAGACTCTTCCTATAGCTTGAGATGTGATATCCGAAATCCTTCCCATTCCAATTCTGAGACTCTTCCTATACCATGAGACTTGATATCTCAATGCTTCTAATACCAAACCTGAGACCCGTTCTATAACATGAGATGTGATATCCAAATCTTTCCCCTTCCAAACCTTAGACCCTTCCTTTATCATGAGATGGGATATCCAACTCCTTCCCATTCCAATCCTGAGACCCTTCCGATAGCAGAGATGTGATATCTCAATGCTTATACCAATCCTGAGACCCTTCCTATGGCCTGAGATGTCATATACAACTCCTTCCCAATCCAATCCTGAGACCCTTCCTATAGCATGAGATGTGATATCCAACTCCTTCCCATTCCAATCCTGAGACCCTTCCTATAGCATGAGATGTGATGTCTCAATGCTTCTAATACCAAACCTGAGATCCTTCCTATAACATGAGATGTGATATCCAACTCCTTCCCATTCCAATCCTGAGACCCTTCCTATAGCATGAGATGTGATGTCTCAATGCTTCTAATACCAAACCTGAGAACCTTCCTACAGCATGCGATGTGATATCTCAATGCTTCTAATACCAAACCTGAGACCAGTCCTATAACATGAGATTGGATATCCAACTCCTTCCCCTTCCAAACCTGAGACCCTTCCTATAGCATGAGATGTGATATCCAACTTCATCCCATTCCAATCCTGAGACCCTTCCTATAACATGAGATGTGATGTCTCAATGCTTCTAATACCAAACCTGAGATCTTAACTATAACATGAGATGTAATATCCAACTCCTTCCCATTCCAATCCTGAGACCCTTCCTATAGCATGAGATGTGCTATCTCAATGCTTATACCAAACCTGAGACCCTTCCTAAAGCTTGAGATGTGATATCCAACTCCTTCCCATTCCAATCCTGAGACCCTTCCTATAGCATGAGATGTGATATCTCAATGCTTCTAATATCAAACTTGAGACCCTCCCTATAGCATGAGGTGTGATACCCAAGTCCTTCCCATTCCAATCCTGAGACACTTCCTATAGCATGAGATGTGATATCTCAATGCTTATACCAAACCTGAGACCCTTCCTATAGCATGAGATGTGATATCCAACTCCTTCCCATTCCAATCCTGAGACCCTTCCTATAGCATGAGATGTGATGTCTCAATGCTTCTAATACCAAACCTGAGATCCTTCCTATAACATGAGATGTGATATCCAACTCCTTCCCATTCCAATCCCGAGACCCTTCCTATAGCATGAGATGTGATATCTCGATGCTTATACCAAACCTGAGACCCTTCCTATAGCATGAGATGTGATATCCAACTCCTTCCCATTCCAATCCTGAGACCCTTCCTATAGCATGAGATGTGATATCTCAATGCCTCTAATACCAAACCTGAGATCCTTCCTCTAACATGAAATGTGATATCCAACTCTTTCCCTTTCCAAACCTGAGAGCCTACCTATAGCATGAGATGTGATATCCAAGTCCTTCCCATTCCAATCCTTAGACCCTTCCTACAGCATGCAATATGATATCTCAATGATTCTAATAACAAACCTGAGACCCATCCTGTAACATGAGATGGGATATCCAACTCCTTCCCATTCCAATCCTGAGACACTTCCGATAGCAGAGATGTGATATCTCAATGCTTATACCAAACCTGAGACCCTTCCTATAACATGAGATGTGATATCCAACTCCTTCCCGGTCCAAACCTGAGACCCTTCCTATAGCATATGTGATATCCAACTCCTTCCCATTCCAAACATGAGACCCTTCCTATAGCAAGAATGTAATATCCAACTCCTTCCCATTCCAATCCTGAGACCATTCCTATAGCATGAGATGTGATATCTCAATGCTTCTAATACCAAACCTGAGAACCTTCCTATGACATGAGATGTGATATCCAATTCCTCCCCATTCCAAACCTGAGAACCTTCCTACAGCATGCGATGTGATATCTCAATGCTTCTAATACCAAACCCGAGACCAGTCCTATAACATGAGATTGGATATCCAACTCCTTCCCCTTCCAAACCTGAGACCCTTCCTATAGCATGAGATGTGATATCCAACTTCTTCCCATTCCACTCCTGAGACCCTTCCTATAACATGAGATGTGATGTCTCAATGCTTCTAATACCAAACCTGAGATCTTTCCTATAACATGAGATGTGATATCCAACTCCTTCCCATTCCAATCCTGAGACCCTTCCTATAGCATGAGATGTGATATCTCAATGCTTATACCAAACCTGAGACCCTTCCTATAGCTTGAGATGTGATATCCAACTCCTTCCCATTCCAATCCTGAGACCCTTCCTATAGCATGAGATGTGATATCTCAAGGCCTCTAATACCAAACCTGAGATCCTTCCTCTAACATGAAATGTGATATCCAACTCCTTCCCCTTCCAAACCTGAGAGCCTTCCTATAGCATGAGATATGATATCCAAGTCCTTCCCATCCAATCCCGAGACCCTTCCTATAACATGAAATGTGATATCCAACTCCTTCCCATTCCAACCTGAGACCCTTCCTATAGCATGAGATGGGATATCCAACTCCTTCCAAATCCAATACTGATACCCTTCCGATAGCATGAGATGTGATATCCCAATGCTTCTACCAAACCTGAGACCCATACTATGGCATGAGATGTGATATCAAACTCCTTCCCATTCCAATCCTGAGACCCTTCCTATACCATGAGACTTGATATCTCAATGCTTCTAATACAAAACCTGAGACCCGTCCTATAACATGAGATGTGATATCCAAATCCTTCCCCTTCCAAACCTTAGACCCTTCCTATAGCATGAGATGTGATATCTCAATGCCTCTAATACCAAACCTGAGATCCTTCCTCTAACATGAAATGTGATATCCAACTCCTTCCCTTTCCAAACCTGAGAGCCTACCTATAGCATGAGATGTGATATCCAAGTCCTTCCCATTCCAATCCTTAGACCCTTCCTACAGCATGCAATATGATATCTCAATGATTCTAATAACAAACCTGAGACCCATCCTATAACATGAGATGGGATATCCAACTCCTTCCCATTCCAATCCTGAGACACTTCCGATAGCAGAGATGTGATATCTCAATGCTTATAGCAAACCTGAGACCCTTCCTATAACATGAGATGTGATATCCAACTCCTTCCCGGTCCAAACCTGAGACCCTTCCTATAGCATATGTGATATCCAACTCCTTCCCATTCCAAACATGAGACCCTTCCTATAGCAAGAATGTAATATCCAACTCCTTCCCATTCCATTCCTGAGACCATTCCTATAGCATGAGATGTGATATCTCAATGCTTCTAATACCAAACCTGAGATCCTTCCTATGACATGAGATGTGATATCCAATTCCTCCCCATTCCAAACCTGAGAACCTTCCTACAGCATGCGATGTGATATCTTAATGCTTCTAATACCAAACCCGAGACCAGTCCTATAACATGAGATTGGATATCCAACTCCTTCCCCTTCCAAACCTGAGACCCTTCCTATAGCATGAGATGTGATATCCAACTTCTTCCCGTTCCACTCCTGAGACCCTTCCTATAACATGAGATGTGATGTCTCAATGCTTCTAATACCAAACCTGAGATCTTTCCTATAACATGAGATGTGATATCCAACTCCTTCCCATTCCAATCCTGAGACCCTTCCTATAGCATGAGATGTGATATCTCAATGCTTATACCAAACCTGAGACCCTTCCTATAGCTTGAGATGTGATATCCAACTCCTTCCCATTCCAATCCTGAGACCCTTCCTATAGCATGAGATGTGATATCTCAAGGCCTCTAATACCAAACCTGAGATCCTTCCTCTAACATGAAATGTGATATCCAACTCCTTCCCCTTCCAAACCTGAGAGCCTTCCTATAGCATGAGATATGATATCCAAGTCCTTCCCATCCAATCCTGAGACCCTTCCTATAACATGAAATGTGATATCCAACTCCTTCCCATTCCAACCTGAGACCCTTCCTTTAGCATGAGATGGGATATCCAACTCCTTCCAAATCCAATACTGATACCCTTCCGATAGCATGAGATGTGATATCCCAATGCTTCTACCAAACCTGAGACCCATACTATGGCATGAGATGTGATATCAAACTCCTTCCCATTCCAATCCTGAGACCCTACCTATAGCTTGAGATGTGATATCCAACTCCTTCCCATTCCAATTCTGAGACCCTTCCTATACCATGAGACTTGATATCTCAATGCTTCTAATACAAAACCTGAGACCCGTCCTATAATATGAGATGTGATATCCAAATCCTTCCCCTTCCAAACCTAAGACCCTTCCTTTATCATGAGATGTGATATCCAATTCCTTCCCATTCCAATCCTGAGACCCTTCCGATATCATGAGATTTGTTATCTCAATGCTTCTAATATCAAACTTGAGACCCTCCCTATAGCATGAGATGTGACATCCAAGTCTTCCCCATTCCAATCCTGAGACTCTTCCTATAGCATGAGATGTGATATCTCAATGCTTCTAATACCAAACCTGAGACCCTTCCTATAACATGAGATGGGATATCCAACTCCTTCCCATTCCAATCCTGAGACCCTTCCTATAGCATGAGATGTGATATCTCAATGCTTATACCAAACCTGAGACCCTTCCTATAGCATGAGATGTGATATCCAACTTCTTCCCATTCCAATCCTGAGACCCTTCCTATAACATGAGATGTGATGTCTCAATGCTTCTAATACCAAACCTGAGTCCCTTCCTATAACATGAGATGGGATATCCAACTCCTTCCCATTCCAATCCTGAGACCCTTCCGATAGCAGAGATGTGATATCTCAATGCTTATACCAAACCTGAGACCCCTCCTATGGCCTGAGATGTCATATACAACTCCTTCCCATTCCAATCCTGAGACCGTTCCTATAGCATGAGATGTGATATCTCAATGCTTATACCAAATCTGAGACCCTTCCTATAGCATGAGATGTGATATCCAACTCCTTCCCATTCCAATCCTGAGACCCTTCCTATAGCATGAGATGTGATATCTCAATGCTTATACCAAACCTGAGACCCTTCCTATGGCATGAGATGTCATATACAACTCCTTCCCATTCCAATCCTGAGACCCTTCCTATAGCATGAGATGTGATATCTCAATGCTTATACCAAACCTGAGACCCTTCCTATAGCATGAGATGTGATATCCAACTTCTTCCCATTCCAATCCTGAGACCCTTCCTATAACATGAGATGTGATGTCTCAATGCTTCTAATACCAAACCTGAGACCCTTCCTATAACATGAGATGGGATATCCAACTCCTTCCCATTCCAATCCTGAGACCCTTCCGATAGCAGAGATGTGATATCTCAATGCTTATACCAAACCTGAGACCCCTCCTATGGCCTGAGATGTCATATACAACTCCTTTCCATTCCAATCCTGAGACCGTTCCTATAGCATGAGATGTGATATCTCAATGCTTATACCAAATCGGAGACCCTTCCTATAGCATGAGATGTGATATCCAACTCCTTCCCATTCCAATCCTGAGACCCTTATGATAGCATGAGATGTGATATCTCAATGCCTCTAATACCAAACCTGAGATACTTCCGATAGCATGAGATGTGATATCTCAATGCTTCTAATACCAAACCTGAGATACTTCTGATAGCATGAGATGTGATATTTCAATGCCTCTAATACCAAACCTGAGATCCTACCTCTAACATGAAATGTGATATCCATCTCCTTCCCTTTCCAAACCTGAGACCCTGCCTATAGCATGAGATGTGATATCCAAGTCCTTCCCATTACAATCCTGAGACCCTTCCTATAGCATGTGATGTGATATCTCAATGCTTATACCAAACCTGAGACCCTTCCTATGGCATGAGATGTCATATACAACTCCTTCCCATTCCAATCCTGAGACCCTTCCTATAGCATGAGATGTGATATCTCAATGCTTATACCAAACCTGAGACCCTTCCTATAGCATGAGATGTGATATCCAACTTCTTCCCATTCCAATCCCGAGACCCTTCCTATAGCATGAGATGTGATATTTCAAAGCTTCTAATACCAAACCTGGGACCCGTCCTATAACATGAGATATGATATCCAAATCCTTCCCCTTCCAAACCTGAGACCCTTCCTTTAGCATGAGATGTGATATCCAAATCCTTCCCATTCAAATCCTGAAACCCTTCCTATAGCATGAGATGTGATATCTCAATGTTTCTAATAAAAAACCTGAGACTCTTCCTATAGCAAGAGATGTGATATCCAAATCCTTCCCATTCCAATCCTGAGACCCTTCCTATAACATGAGATGTGATATCTCAATGCCTCTAATACCAAACCTGAGATTCTTCCTATAACATGAGATGTGATATCTCAATGCTTCTAATACCAAACCTGAGACCTCCCCTTTAGCATGAGATGTGATATCCGACTCCTTCCCATTCCAATCCTGAGACCCTTCTGATAGCATGAGAATGATATCTCAATGCCTCTAATACCAAACCAGAGATTCTTCCTATAACATGAGATGTGATATCTCAATGCTTCTAATACCAAACCTGAGACCTTCCCTTTAGCATGAGATGTGATATCCGACTCCTTCCCATTCCAATCCTGAGACCCTTCTGATAGCATGAGAATGATATCTCAATGCCTCTAATACCAAACCAGAGATTCTTCCTATAACATGAGATGTTATATCTCAATGCTTCTAATACCAATCCTGAGACCCTTCTGATAGCATGAGATGTGATATCTCAATGCTTCTAACACCAAACCTGAGACCCTTCCTATAACATAAGATGGGATATCCAACTCCTTCCCATTCCAATCCTGAGACCCTTCCGATAGCAGAGATGTGATATCTCAATGCTTATACCAAACCTGAGACCCTTCCTGTGCCATATGTGATATCCAACTCCTTCCCATTCCAAACATGAGACCCTTCCTATAGCAAGAGTGTAATATCCAACTCCTTCCCATTCCAATCCTGAGACCATTCCTATAGCATGAGATGTGATATCTCAATGCTTCTAATACCAAACCTGAGATCCTTCCTATGACATGAGATGTGATATCCAATTCCTCCCCATTCCAAACCTGAGAACCTTCCTACAGCATGCGATGTGATATCTCAATGCTTCTAATACCAAACCTGAGACCAGTCCTATAACATGAGATTGGATATCCAACTCCTTCCCCTTCCAAACCTGAGACCCTTCCTATAGCATGAGATGTGATATCCAACTTCTTCCCATTCCAATCCTGAGACCCTTCCTATAACATGAGATGTGATGTCTCAATGCTTCTAATACCAAACCTGAGATATTTCCTATAACATGAGATGTGATATCCAACTCCTTCCCATTCTAATCCTGAGACCCTTCCTATAGCATGAGATGTGCTATCTCAATGCTTATACCAAACCTGAGACCCTTCCTAAAGCTTGAGATGTGATATCCAACTCCTTCCCATTCCAATCCTGAGACCCTTCCTATAACATGAAATGTGATATCCAACTCCTTCCCATTCCAACCTGAGACCCTTCCTATAGCATGAGATGGGATATCCAACTCCTTCCAAATCCAATCCTGATACCCTTCCGATAGCATGAGATGTGATATCCCAATGCTTCTACAAAACCTGAGACCCATACCATGGCATGAGATGTGATATCCAAGTCCTTCCCATTCCAATCCTGATACCCTTCCTATAACATGAGATGTGATATCCAATTCCTTCCCATTCCAATCCTGACACCATTCCTATAGCTTGAGATGTGATATCCAACTCCTTCCCTTTCCAATTCTGAGACCCGTCCTATACCATGGGACTTGATATCTCAATGCTTCTAATACCAAACCTGAGACCGGTCCTATAACATGAGATGTGATATCCAAATCCTTCCCCTTCCAAACCTTAGACCCTTCCTTTATCATGAGATGTGATATCCAAGTCGTTCCCATTCCAATCCTGAGACCCTTCCTATAGCATGAGATGTGATATCTCAATGCTTCTAATACCAAACCTGAGACCCTTGCTATAACATGAGATGTGATATTCAAGTCCTTCCCATTCCAATCCTGAGACCCTTCCTATAGCATGAGATGTGATATCTCAATGCTTCTAATACCAAACCTGAGACCCTTCCTATAATGAGATGGGATATCCAACTCCTTCCCATTCCAATCCTGAGACCCTTCCGATAGCAGAGATGTGATATCTCAATGCTTATACCAAACCTGAGACCCTTCCTATGGCATGAGATGTCAAATACAACTCCTTCCGATTCCAATCCTGAGACCCTTCCTATAGCATGAGATGTGATATCTCAATGCTTCTAATAATAAACCTGAGATCCTTCCTATAACATGAGATGTGATATCCAACTCCTTCCCATTCCAAACCTGAGACCCTTCCGATTGCATGAGATGTGATATCAAACTCCTTCCCATTCCAATCCTGAGATAGCTTGAGATGTGATATCCAACTCCTTCCCATTCCAATCCTGAGACCCTTCCTATACCATGAGATGTGATATCTCAATGCTTCTAATACCAAACCTGACACCCGTCCTAAAACATGAGATGTGAGATCCAAATCCTTCCCCTTCCAAACCTGAGATCTTTCCTTTAGCATGAGATGTGATATCCAACTCCTTCCCATTCCAATCCTGAGACCCTTCCTATAGCATGATATGTGATATCACAATTTTTCTAATACCAAACCTGAGATCCTTCCTATAACATGAGATGTGTATCCAACTCCTTCCCATTCCAAACCTGAGACCCTTCCTATAGCCTGAGATGTGATATCTTAATGCTTCTAAAACCAAACCTGAGAACCATCCAATAACATATGTGAAATCCAAATCCTTCCCTTTCCAAACCTGAGACCCTTCCGATAGCATTACATGTGATATCTCAATGCTTCTAAAACCAAACATGAGAACCATCCTATAACATGAGATGTGAAATCCAAATCCTTCCCTTTCCAAACCTGAGACCCTCCCTATAGCATGGGATGTGATATCTAAGTCCTTCCCATTCCTATCCTGAGACCCTTCCGATAGCAGAGATGTGATATCTCAATGCTTGGACCAAACCTGAGACCCTTCCTATGACATGAGATGTGATATCCAACTCCTTCCCATTCCAATCCTGAGACCCTTCCTATAGCATGAGATGTGATATCTCAATGCTTCTATCAAACCTGAGTCCCTTCCTTTAGCATGAGATGTGATATCCAACTCCTTCCCATTCCAATCCTGAGACCCTTCCTATAGCATGAGATGTGATGTTTCAAAGCTTCTAATACCAAACCTGGGACCCGTCCTATAACATGAGATATGATATCCAAATCCTTCCCCTTCCAAACCTGAGACCCTTCCTTTAGCATGAGATGTGATATCCAAATCCTTCCCATTCCAATCCTGAAACCCTTCCTATAGCATGAGATGTGATATCTCAATGTTTCTAATAAAAAACCTGAGACTCTTCCTATAGCAAGAGATGTGATATCCAAATCCTTCCCATTCCAATCCTGAGACCCTTCTGATAGCATGAGATGTGATATCTCAATGCCTCTAATACCAAACCAGAGATTCTTCCTATAACATGAGATGTGATATCTCAATGCTTCTAACACCAAACCTGAGACCCTTCCTATAACATAAGATGGTATATCCAACTCCTTCCCATTCCAATCCTGAGACCCTTCCGATAGCAGAGATGTGATATCTCAATGCTTATACCAAACCTGAGACCCTTCCTGTGGCATATGTGATATCCAACTCCTTCCCATTCCAAACATGAGACCCTTCCTATAGCAAGAGTGTAATATCCAACTCCTTCCCATTCCAATCCTGAGACCATTCCTATAGCATGAGATGTGATATCTCAATGCTTCTTATACCAAACTGAGATCCTTCCTATGACATGAGATGTGATATCCAATTCCTCCCCATTCCAAACCTGAGAACCTTCCTACAGCATGCGATGTGATATCTCAATGCTTCTAATACCAAACCTGAGACCAGTCCTATAACATGAGATTGGATATCCAACTCCTTCCCCTTCCAAACCTGAGACCCTTCCTATAGCATGAGATGTGATATCCAACTTCTTCCCATTCCAATCCTGAGACCCTTCCTATAACATGAGATGTGATGTCTCAATGCTTCTAATACCAAACCTGAGATCTTTCCTATAACATGAGATGTGATATCCAACTCCTTCCCATTCCAATCCTGAGACCCTTCCTATAGCATGACATGTGCTATCCCAATGCTTATACCAAACCTGAGACCCTTCCTAAAGCTTGAGATGTGATATCCAACTCCTTCCCATTCCAATACTGAGACCCTTCCTATAACATGAAATGTGATATCCAACTCCTTCCCATTCCAACCTGAGACCCTTCCTATAGCATGAGATGGGATATCCAACTCCTTCCAAATCCAATACTGATACCCTTCCAATAGCATGAGATGTGATATCCCAATGCTTCTACCAAACCTGAGAACCATACTATGGCATGAGATGTGATATCAAACTCCTTCCAATTCCAATCCTGAGACTCTTCCTATAGCTTGAGATGTGATATCCGAAATCCTTCCCATTCCAATTCTGAGACCCTTCCTATACCATGAGACTTGATATCTCAATGCTTCTAATACCAAACCTGAGACCCGTTCTATAACATGAGATGTGATATCCAAATATTTCCCCTTCCAAACCTTAGACCCTTCCTTTATCATGAGATGGGATATCCAACTCCTTCCCATTCCAATCCTGAGACCCTTCCGATAGCAGAGATGTGATATCTCAATGCTTATACCAATCCTGAGACCCTTCCTATGGCCTGAGATGTCATATACAACTCCTTCCCAATCCAATCCTGAGACCCTTCCTATAGCATGAGATGTGATATCCAACTCCTTCCCATTCCAATCCTGAGACCCTTCCTATAGCATGAGATGTGATGTCTCAATGCTTCTAATACCAAACCTGAGATCCTTCCTATAACATGAGATGTGATATCCAACTCCTTCCCATTCCAATCCTGAGACCCTTCCTATAGCATGAGATGTGATGTCTCAATGCTTCTAATACCAAACCTGAGAACCTTCCTACAGCATGCGATGTGATATCTCAATGCTTCTAATACCAAACCTGAGACCAGTCCTATAACATGAGATTGGATATCCAACTCCTTCCCCTTCCAAACCTGAGACCCTTCCTATAGCATGAGATGTGATATCCAACTTCATCCCATTCCAATCCTGAGACCCTTCCTATAACATGAGATGTGATGTCTCAATGCTTCTAATACCAAACCTGAGATCTTAACTATAACATGAGATGTAATATCCAACTCCTTCCCATTCCAATCCTGAGACCCTTCCTATAGCATGAGATGTGCTATCTCAATGCTTATACCAAACCTGAGACCCTTCCTAAAGCTTGAGATGTGATATCCAACTCCTTCCCATTCCAATCCTGAGACCCTTCCTATAGCATGAGATGTGATATCTCAATGCTTCTAATATCAAACTTGAGACCCTCCCTATAGCATGAGGTGTGATACCCAAGTCCTTCCCATTCCAATCCTGAGACACTTCCTATAGCATGAGATGTGATATCTCAATGCTTATACCAAACCTGAGACCCTTCCTATAGCATGAGATGTGATATCCAACTCCTTCCCATTCCAATCCTGAGACCCTTCCTATAGCATGAGATGTGATGTCTCAATGCTTCTAATACCAAACCTGAGATCCTTCCTATAACATGAGATGTGATATCCAACTCCTTCCCATTCCAATCCCGAGACCCTTCCTATAGCATGAGATGTGATATCTCGATGCTTATACCAAACCTGAGACCCTTCCTATAGCATGAGATGTGATATCCAACTCCTTCCCATTCCAATCCTGAGACCCTTCCTATAGCATGAGATGTGATATCTCAATGCCTCTAATACCAAACCTGAGATCCTTCCTCTAACATGAAATGTGATATCCAACTCTTTCCCTTTCCAAACCTGAGAGCCTACCTATAGCATGAGATGTGATATCCAAGTCCTTCCCATTCCAATCCTTAGACCCTTCCTACAGCATGCAATATGATATCTCAATGATTCTAATAACAAACCTGAGACCCATCCTGTAACATGAGATGGGATATCCAACTCCTTCCCATTCCAATCCTGAGACACTTCCGATAGCAGAGATGTGATATCTCAATGCTTATACCAAACCTGAGACCCTTCCTATAACATGAGATGTGATATCCAACTCCTTCCCGGTCCAAACCTGAGACCCTTCCTATAGCATATGTGATATCCAACTCCTTCCCATTCCAAACATGAGACCCTTCCTATAGCAAGAATGTAATATCCAACTCCTTCCCATTCCAATCCTGAGACCATTCCTATAGCATGAGATGTGATATCTCAATGCTTCTAATACCAAACCTGAGAACCTTCCTATGACATGAGATGTGATATCCAATTCCTCCCCATTCCAAACCTGAGAACCTTCCTACAGCATGCGATGTGATATCTCAATGCTTCTAATACCAAACCCGAGACCAGTCCTATAACATGAGATTGGATATCCAACTCCTTCCCCTTCCAAACCTGAGACCCTTCCTATAGCATGAGATGTGATATCCAACTTCTTCCCATTCCACTCCTGAGACCCTTCCTATAACATGAGATGTGATGTCTCAATGCTTCTAATACCAAACCTGAGATCTTTCCTATAACATGAGATGTGATATCCAACTCCTTCCCATTCCAATCCTGAGACCCTTCCTATAGCATGAGATGTGATATCTCAATGCTTATACCAAACCTGAGACCCTTCCTATAGCTTGAGATGTGATATCCAACTCCTTCCCATTCCAATCCTGAGACCCTTCCTATAGCATGAGATGTGATATCTCAAGGCCTCTAATACCAAACCTGAGATCCTTCCTCTAACATGAAATGTGATATCCAACTCCTTCCCCTTCCAAACCTGAGAGCCTTCCTATAGCATGAGATATGATATCCAAGTCCTTCCCATCCAATCCTGAGACCCTTCCTATAACATGAAATGTGATATCCAACTCCTTCCCATTCCAACCTGAGACCCTTCCTATAGCATGAGATGGGATATCCAACTCCTTCCAAATCCAATACTGATACCCTTCCGATAGCATGAGATGTGATATCCCAATGCTTCTACCAAACCTGAGACCCATACTATGGCATGAGATGTGATATCAAACTCCTTCCCATTCCAATCCTGAGACCCTTCCTATACCATGAGACTTGATATCTCAATGCTTCTAATACAAAACCTGAGACCCGTCCTATAACATGAGATGTGATATCCAAATCCTTCCCCTTCCAAACCTTAGACCCTTCCTATAGCGTGAGATGTGATATCTCAATGCCTCTAATACCAAACCTGAGATCCTTCCTCTAACATGAAATGTGATATCCAACTCCTTCCCTTTCCAAACCTGAGAGCCTACCTATAGCATGAGATGTGATATCCAAGTCCTTCCCATTCCAATCCTTAGACCCTTCCTACAGCATGCAATATGATATCTCAATGATTCTAATAACAAACCTGAGACCCATCCTATAACATGAGATGGGATATCCAACTCCTTCCCATTCCAATCCTGAGACACTTCCGATAGCAGAGATGTGATATCTCAATGCTTATAGCAAACCTGAGACCCTTCCTATAACATGAGATGTGATATCCAACTCCTTCCCGGTCCAAACCTGAGACCCTTCCTATAGCATATGTGATATCCAACTCCTTCCCATTCCAAACATGAGACCCTTCCTATAGCAAGAATGTAATATCCAACTCCTTCCCATTCCAATCCTGAGACCATTCCTATAGCATGAGATGTGATATCTCAATGCTTCTAATACCAAACCTGAGATCCTTCCTATGACATGAGATGTGATATCCAATTCCTCCCCATTCCAAACCTGAGAACCTTCCTACAGCATGCGATGTGATATCTTAATGCTTCTAATACCAAACCCGAGACCAGTCCTATAACATGAGATTGGATATCCAACTCCTTCCCCTTCCAAACCTGAGACCCTTCCTATAGCATGAGATGTGATATCCAACTTCTTCCCGTTCCACTCCTGAGACCCTTCCTATAACATGAGATGTGATGTCTCAATGCTTCTAATACCAAACCTGAGATCTTTCCTATAACATGAGATGTGATATCCAACTCCTTCCCATTCCAATCCTGAGACCCTTCCTATAGCATGAGATGTGATATCTCAATGCTTATACCAAACCTGAGACCCTTCCTATAGCTTGAGATGTGATATCCAACTCCTTCCCATTCCAATCCTGAGACCCTTCCTATAGCATGAGATGTGATATCTCAAGGCCTCTAATACCAAACCTGAGATCCTTCTTCTAACATGAAATGTGATATCCAACTCCTTCCCCTTCCAAACCTGAGAGCCTTCCTATAGCATGAGATATGATATCCAAGTCCTTCCCATCCAATCCTGAGACCCTTCCTATAACATGAAATGTGATATCCAACTCCTTCCCATTCCAACCTGAGACCCTTCCTATAGCATGAGATGGGATATCCAACTCCTTCCAAATCCAATACTGATACCCTTCCGATAGCATGAGATGTGATATCCCAATGCTTCTACCAAACCTGAGACCCATACTATGGCATGAGATGTGATATCAAACTCCTTCCCATTCCAATCCTGAGACCCTACCTATAGCTTGAGATGTGATATCCAACTCCTTCCCATTCCAATTCTGAGACCCTTCCTATACCATGAGACTTGATATCTCAATGCTTCTAATACAAAACCTGAGACCCGTCCTATAATATGAGATGTGATATCCAAATCCTTCCCCTTCCAAACCTTAGACCCTTCCTTTATCATGAGATGTGATATCCAATTCCTTCCCATTCCAATCCTGAGACCCTTCCGATATCATGAGATTTGTTATCTCAATGCTTCTAATATCAAACTTGAGACCCTCCCTATAGCATGAGATGTGACATCCAAGTCTTCCCCATTCCAATCCTGAGACTCTTCCTATAGCATGAGATGTGATATCTCAATGCTTCTAATACCAAACCTGAGACCCTTCCTATAACATGAGATGGGATATCCAACTCCTTCCCATTCCAATCCTGAGACCCTTCCTATAGCATGAGATGTGATATATCAATGCTTATACCAAACCTGAGACCCTTCCTATAGCATGAGATGTGATATCCAACTTCTTCCCATTCCAATCCTGAGACCCTTCCTATAACATGAGATGTGATGTCTCAATGCTTCTAATACCAAACCTGAGTCCCTTCCTATAACATGAGATGGGATATCCAACTCCTTCCCATTCCAATCCTGAGACCCTTCCGATAGCAGAGATGTGATATCTCAATGCTTATACCAAACCTGAGACCCCTCCTATGGCCTGAGATGTCATATACAACTCCTTCCCATTCCAATCCTGAGACCGTTCCTATAGCATGAGATGTGATATCTCAATGCTTATACCAAATCTGAGACCCTTCCTATAGCATGAGATGTGATATCCAACTCCTTCCCATTCCAATCCTGAGACCCTTCCTATAGCATGAGATGTGATATCTCAATGCTTATACCAAACCTGAGACCCTTCCTATGGCATGAGATGTCATATACAACTCCTTCCCATTCCAATCCTGAGACCCTTCCTATAGCATGAGATGTGATATCTCAATGCTTATACCAAACCTGAGACCCTTCCTATAGCATGAGATGTGATATCCAACTTCTTCCCATTCCAATCCTGAGTCCCTTCCTATAACATGAGATGTGATGTCTCAATGCTTCTAATACCAAACCTGAGACCCTTCCTATAACATGAGATGGGATATCCAACTCCTTCCCATTCCAATCCTGAGACCCTTCCGATAGCAGAGATGTGATATCTCAATGCTTATACCAAACCTGAGACCCCTCCTATGGCCTGAGATGTCATATACAACTCCTTTCCATTCCAATCCTGAGACCGTTCCTATAGCATGAGATGTGATATCTCAATGCTTATACCAAATCGGAGACCCTTCCTATAGCATGAGATGTGATATCCAACTCCTTCCCATTCCAATCCTGAGACCCTTATGATAGCATGAGATGTGATATCTCAATGCCTCTAATACCAAACCTGAGATACTTCCGATAGCATGAGATGTGATATCTCAATGCTTCTAATACCAAACCTGAGATACTTCTGATAGCATGAGATGTGATATTTCAATGCCTCTAATACCAAACCTGAGATCCTACCTCTAACATGAAATGTGATATCCATCTCCTTCCCTTTCCAAACCTGAGACCCTGCCTATAGCATGAGATGTGATATCCAAGTCCTTCCCATTACAATCCTGAGACCCTTCCTATAGCATGTGATGTGATATCTCAATGCTTATACCAAACCTGAGACCCTTCCTATGGCATGAGATGTCATATACAACTCCTTCCCATTCCAATCCTGAGACCCTTCCTATAGCATGAGATGTGATATCTCAATGCTTATACCAAACCTGAGACCCTTCCTATAGCATGAGATGTGATATCCAACTTCTTCCCATTCCAATCCTGAGACCCTTCCTATAACATGAGATGTGATGTCTCAATGCTTCTAATACCAAACCTGAGATCTTTCCTATAACATGAGATGTGATATCCAACTCCTTCCCATTCCAATCCTGAGACCCTTCCTATAGCATGAGATGTGATATCACAATGCTTATACCAAACCTGAGACCGTTCCTATAGCTTGAGATGTGATATCCAACTCCTTCCCATTCCAATCCTGAGACCCTTCCTATAGCATGAGATGTGATATCTCAAGGCCTCTAATACCAAACCTGAGATCGTTCCTCTAACATGAAATGTGATATCCAACTCCTTCCCCTTCCAAACCTGAGAGCCTTCCTATAGCATGAGATATGATAGCCAAGTCCTTCCAATTCCAATCCTGAGACCCTTCCTATAACATGAAATGTGATATCCAACTCCTTCCCATTCCAACCTGAGACCCTTCCTATAGCATGAGATGGGATATCTCAATGCTTCTAATACCAAACCTGAGACTCTTCCTATAACATGAGATGGGATATCCAACTCCTTCCCATTCCAATCCTGAGACCCTTCCGATAGCAGAGATGTGATATCTCAATGCTTATACCAAACCTGAGACCCTTCCTATGGCCTGAGATGTGATAACCAACTGCTTCCCATTCCAATCCTGAGACCCTTCCTATAGCATGAGATGTGATATCTCAATGCTTATACCAAATCTGAGACCCTTCCTATAGCATGAGATGTGATATCCAACCCCTTCCCATTCCAATCCTGAGACCCTTCCTATAGCATGAGATGTGATGTCTCAATGCTTCTAATACCAAACCTGAGATCCTTCCTATAACATGAGATGTGATATCCAACTCCTTCCGATTCCAATCCTGAGACCCTTATGATAGCATGAGATGTGATATCTCAATGCTTCTAATACCAAACCTGAGATCCTTCCTATAACATGAGATGTGATTTCCAAATCCTTCCCCTTCCAAACCTGAGACCCTCCCTTTAGCATGAGATGTGATATCCAACTCCTTCCCATTCCAATCCTGAGACCCTTCTGATAGCATGAGATGTGATATCTCAATGCCTCTAATACCAAACCTGAGATCCTACCTCTAACATGAAATGTGATATCCATCTCCTTCCCTTTCCAAACCGGAGACCCTGTCTATAGCATGAGATGTCATATACAACTCCTTCCCATTCCAAACCTGAGACCCTTCCTATAGCACGAGATGTGATATCTCAATGCTTATACCAAACCTGAGACCCTTCCTATAGCATGAGATGTGATATCCAACTCCTTCCCATTCCAATCCTGAGACCCTTCCTATAGCATGAGATGTGATATCCAACTCCTTCCCATTCCAATCCTGAAACCCTTCCTGTAGCCTGAGATGTGATATCTCAATGCCTCTAATACCAAACCTGAGATCCTTCCTCTAACATGAAATGTGATATCCAACTCCTTCCCTTTCCAAACCTGAGAGCCTATCTATAGCATGAGATGTGATATCCAAGTCCTTCCCATTCCAATCCTGAGACACTTCCGATAGCAGAGATGTGATATCTCAATGCTTATACCAAACCTGAGACCCTTCCTATAACATGAGATGTGATATCCAACTCCTTCCCGTTCCAAACCTGAGACCCTTCCTTTAGCATGAGATGTGATATCCAGCTCCTTCCCATTCCAATCCTGAGACACTTCCGATAGCATGAGATGTGACATCTCAATGCTTCTAATATCAAAACTGAGACCCTTCCTTTCGCATGAGATGTGATAACCAACTCCTTCCCATTCCAATCCTGAGACCCTTCCTATAGCATGAGATGTGATATCTCAATACTTCTAATACCAAACCTGAGATCCTTCCGATAACATGAGATGTGATATCCAAATCCTTCCCCTTCCAAACCTGAGACCCTCCCTTTAGCATGAGATGTGATATCCAACTCCTTCCCATTCCAATCCTGAGACCCTTCTGATAGCATGAGATGTGATATCTCAATGCTTCTATACCAAACCTGAGATCCTTCCGATAGCATGAGATGTGATATCTCAAATCCTGCTAATACCAAACCTGAGATCCTTCCTATAACATGAGATGTGATATCCAAATCCTTCCCCTTCCAAACCTGAGACCCTCCCTTTAGCATGAGATGTGATATCCAACTCCTTCCCATTCCAATCCTGAGACTCTTCTGATAGCATGAGATGTGATATCTCAATGCCTCTAATACCAAACCTGAGATCCTACCTCTAACATGAAATGTGATATCCAACTCTTTCCCCTTCCAAACCTGAGAGCCTTCCTATAGCATGAGATGTGATATCCAAGTCCTTCCCATTCCAATCCTGAGACCCTTCCTATAACATGAGATGTGATATCCAACTCCTTCCCATTCCAACCTGAGACCCTTCCTATAGCATGAGATGGGATATCCAACTCCTTCCAAATCCAATCCTGATACCCTTCCGATAGCATGAGATGTGATATCCCAATGCTTCTACCAAACCTGAGACCCATACTATGGCATGAGATGTGATATCAAACTCCTTCCCCTTCCAAACCTTAAACCCTTCCTTTATCATGAGAGGTGATATCCAACTCCTTCCCATTCCATCCCTGAGACCCTTCCGATATCATGAGATGTGATATCTCAATGCTTCTAATATCAAACTTGAGACCCTCCCTATAGCATGAGATGTGATATCCAAGTCCTTCCCATTCCAATCCTGAGACCCTTCCTATAGCATGAGATGTGATATCTCAATGCTTCTAATACCAAACCTGAGACCCTTCCTATAACATGAGATGGGAATATCCAACTCCTTCCATTCCAATCCTGAGACCCTTCCGATAGCAGAGATGTGATATCTCAATGCTTATACCAAACCTGAGATCCTTCCTATAACATGAGATGTGATATCCAACTCCTTCCCATTCCAATCCTGAGACACTTCCTATAGCATGAGATGTGATATCTCACTGCTTATACCAAACCTGAGACCCTTCCTATAGCATGAGATGTGATATCCAACTCCTTCCCATTCCAATCCTGAGACCCTTCCTATAGCATGAGATGTGATATCTCAATGCTTCTAATATCAAACTTGAGACCCTCCCTATAGCATGAGATGTGATATCCAAGTCCTTCCGATTCCAATCCTGAGACACTTCCTATAGCATGAGATGTGATATCTCAATGCTTCTAATACCAAACCTGAGACTCTTCCTATAACATGAGATGGGATATCCAACTCCTTCCCATTCCAATCCTGAGACCCTTCCGATAGCATGAGATGTGATGTCTCAATGCTTCTAATACCAAACCTGAGATCCTTCCTATAACATGAGATGTGATATCCAACTCCTTCCCATTCCAATCCTGAGACCCTTACTATAGCATGAGATGTGATATCTCAATGCTTATACCAAACCTGAGACCCTTCCTATAGCATGAGATGTGATATCCAACTCCTTCCCATTCCAATCCTGAGACCCTTCCTATAGCATGAGATGTGATATCTCAATGCCTCTAATACCAAACCTGAGATCCTTCCTCTAACATGAAATGTGATATCGAACTCCTTCCCTTTCCAAACCTGAGAGCCTACCTATAGAATGAGATGTGATATCCAAGTCCTTCCCATTCCAATCCTTAGACCCTTCCTACAGCATGCAATATGATATCTCAATGATTCTAATAACAAACCTGAGACCCGTCCTATAACATGAGATGGGATATCCAACACCTTCCCATTCCAATCCTGAGACACTTCCGATAGCAGAGATGTGATATCTCAATGCTTATACCAAACCTGAGACACTTCCTATAACATGAGATGTGATATCCAACTCCTTCCCGTTTCAAACCTGAGACCCTTCCTATAGCATATGTGATATCCAACTCCTTCCCATTCCAAACATGAGACCCTTCCTATAGCAAGAATGTAATATCCAACTCCTTCCCATTCCAATCCTGAGACCATTCCTATAGCATGAGATGTGATATCTCAATGCTTCTAATACCAAACCTGAGATCCTTCCTATGACATGAGATGTGATATCCAATTCCTCCCCATTCCAAACCTGAGAACCTTCCTACAGCATGCGATGTGATATCTCAATACTTCTAATACCAAACCTGAGACCAGTCCTATAACATGAGATTGGATATCCAACTCCTTCCCCTTCCAAACCTGAGACCCTTCCTATAGCATGAGATGTGATATCCAACTTCTTCCCATTCCAATCCTGAGACCCTTCCTATAACATGAGATGTGATGTCTCAATGCTTCTAATATCAAACCTGAGATCTTTCCTATAACATGAGATGTGATATCCAACTCCTTCCCATTCCAATCCTGAGACCCTTCCTATAGCATGAGATGTGCTATCTCAATGCTTATACCAAACCTGAGACCCTTCCTAAAGCTTGAGATGTGATATCCAACTCCTTCCCATTCCAATCCTGAGACCCTTCCTATAACATGAAATGTGATATCCAACTCCTTCCCATTCCAACCTGAGACCCTTCCTATAGCATGAGATGGGATATCCAACTCCTTCCAAATCCAATACTGATACCCTTCCAATAGCATGAGATGTGATATCCCAATGCTTCTACCAAACCTGAGAACCATACTATGGCATGAGATGTGATATCAAACTCCTTCCCATTCCAATCCTGAGACTCTTCCTATAGCTTGAGATGTGATATCCAAATCCTTCCCATTCCAATTCTGATACCCTTCCTATACCATGAGACTTGATATCTCAATGCTTCTAATACCAAACCTGAGACCCGTCCTATAACATGAGATGTGATATCCAAATCTTTCCCCTTCCAAACCTTAGACCCTTCCTTTATCATGAGATGTGATATCCAACTCCTTCCCATTCCAATCCTGAGACCCTTCCGATATCATGAGATTTGTTATCTCAATGCTTCTAATATCAAAATTGAGACCCGTCCTATAACATGAGATTTGATATCCAAATCTTTCCCCTTCCAAACCTTAGACCCTTCCTTTATCATGAGATGGGATATCCAACTCCTTCCCATTCCAATCCTGAGACCCTTCCGATAGCAGAGATGTGATATCTCAATGCTTATACCAATCCTGAGACCCTTCCTATGGCCTGAGATGTCATATACATCTCCTTCCCAATCCAATCCTGAGACCCTTCCTATATCATGAGATGTGATATCTCAATGCTTATACCAAATCTGAGACCCTTGCTATAGCATGAGATGTGATATCCAACTCCTTCCCATTCCAATCCTGAGACCCTTCCTATAGCATGAGATGTGATGTCTCAATGCTTCTAATACCAAACCTGAGATCCTTCCTATAACATGAGATGTGATATCCAACTCCTTCCCATTCCAATCCTGAGACCCTTCCTATAGCATGAGATGTGATGTCTCAATGCTTCTAATACCAAACCTGAGAACCTTCCTACAGCATGCGATGTGATATCTCAATGCTTCTAATACCAAACCTGAGACCAGTCCTATAACATGAGATTGGATATCCAACTCCTTCCCCTTCCAAACCTGAGACCCTTCCTATAGCATGAGATGTGATATCCAACTTCTTCCCATTCCAATCCTGAGACCCTTCCTATAACATGAGATGTGATGTCTCAATGCTTCTAATACCAAACCTGAGATCTTTCCTATAACATGAGATGTAATATCCAACTCCTTCCCATTCCAATCCTGAGACCCTTCCTATAGCATGAGATGTGCTATCGCAATGCTTATACCAAACCTGAGACCCTTCCTAAAGCTTGAGATGTGATATCCAACTCCTTCCCATTCCAATCCTGAGACCCTTCCTATAGCATGATATGTGATATCTCAATGCCTCTAATACCAAACCTGAGATCCCTCCTCTAACATGAAATGTGATATCGAACTCCTTCCCTTTCCAAACCTGAGAGCCTACCTATAGCATGAGATGTGATATCCAAGTCCTTCCCATTCCAATCCTTAGACCCTTCCTACAGCATGCAATATGATATCTCAATGATTCTAATAACAAACCTGAGACCCGTCCTATAACATGAGATGGGATATCCAACACCTTCCCATTCCAATCCTGAGACACTTCCGATAGCAGAGATGTGATATCTCAATGCTTATAACAAACCTGAGACCCTTCCTATAACATGAGATGTGATATCCAACTCCTTCCCGTTTCAAACCTGAGACCCTTCCTATAGCATATGTGATATCCAACTCCTTCCCATTCCAAACATGAGACCCTTCCTATAGCAAGAATGTAATATCCAACTCCTTCCCATTCCAATCCGGAGACCATTCCTATAGCATGAGATGTGATATCTCAATGCTTCTAATACCAAACCTGAGATCCTTCCTATGACATGAGATGTGATATCCAATTCCTCCCCATTCCAAACCTGAGAACCTTCCTACAGCATGCGATGTGATATCTCAATGCTTCTAATACCAAACCTGAGACAAGTCCTATAACATGAGATTGGATATCCAACTCCTTCCCCTTCCAAACCTGAGACCCTTCCTATAGCATGAGATGTGATATCCAACTTCTTCCCATTCCAATCCTGAGACCCTTCCTATAACATGAGATGTGATGTCTCAATGCTTCTAATACCAAACCTGAGATCTTTCCTATAACATGAGATGTGATATCCAACTCCTTCCCATTCCAATCCTGAGACCCTTCCTATAGCATGAGATGTGCTATCTCAATGCTTATACCAAACCTGAGACCCTTCCTAAAGCTTGAGATGTGATATCCAACTCCTTCCCATTCCAATCCTGAGACCCTTCCTATAACATGAAATGTGATATCCAACTCCTTCCCATTCCAACCTGAGACCCTTCCTATAGCATGAGATGGGATATCCAACTCCTTCCAAATCCAATACTGATACCCTTCCAATAGCATGAAATGTGATATCCCAATGCTTCTACCAAACCTGAGAACCATACTATGGCATGAGATGTGATATCAAACTCCTTCCCATTCCAATCCTGAGACTCTTCCTATAGCTTGAGATGTGATATCCGAAATCCTTCCCATTCCAATTCTGAGACCCTTCCTATACCATGAGACTTGATATCTCAATGCTTCTAATACCAAACCTGAGACCCGTCCTATAACATGAGATGTGATATCCAAATCTTTCCCCTTCCAAACCTTAGACCCTTCCTTTATCATGAAATGTGATATCCAACTCCTTCCCATTCCAATCCTGAGACCCTTCCGATATCATGAGATTTGTTATCTCAATGCTTCTAATATCAAAATTGAGACCCGTCCTATAACATGAGATGTGATATCCAAATCTTTCCCCTTCCAAACCTTAGACCCTTCTTTTATCATGAGATGGGATATCCAACTCCTTCCCATTCCAATCCTGAGACCCTTCCGATAGCAGAGATGTGATATCTCAATGCTTATACCAATCCTGAGACCCTTCCTATGGCCTGAGATGTCATATACAACTCCTTCCCAATCCAATCCTGAGACCCTTCCTATAGCATGAGATGTGATATCTCAATGCTTATACCAAATCTGAGACCCTTCCTATAGCATGAGACTTGATATCCAACTCCTTCCCATTCCAATCCTGAGACCCTTCCTATAGCATGAGATGTGATGTCTCAATGCTTCTAATACCAAACCTGAGATCCTTCCTATAACATGAGATGTGATATCCAACTCCTTCCCATTCCAATCCTGAGACCCTTCCTATAGCATGAGATGTGATTTCTCAATGCTTCTAATACCAAACCTGAGAACCTTCCTACAGCATGCGATGTGATATCTCAATGCTTCTAATACCAAACCTGAGACCAGTCCTATAACATGAGATTGGATATCCAACTCCTTCCCTTTCCAAACCTGAGACCCTTCCTATAGCATGAGATGTGATATCCAACTTCTTCCCATTCCAATCCTGAGACCCTTCCTATAACATGAGATGTGATGTCTCAATGCTTCTAATACCAAACCTGAGATCTTTCCTATAACATGAGATGTAATATCCAACTCCTTCCCATTCCAATCCTGAGACACTTCCTATAGCATGAGATGTGCTATCTCAATGCTTATACCAAACCTGAGACCCTTCCTAAAGCTTGAGATGTGATATCCAACTCCTTCCCATTCCAATCCTGAGACCCTTCCTATAGCATGATATGTGATATCTCAAGGCCTCTAATACCAAACCTGAGATCCTTCCTCTAACATGAAATGTGATATCCAACTCCTTCCCCTTCCAAACCTGAGAGCCTTCCTATAGCATGAGATATGATATCCAAGTCCTTCCCATTCCAATCCTGAGACCCTTCCTATAACATGAAATGTGATATCCAACTCCTTCCCATTCCAACCTGAGACCCTTCCTATAGCATGAGATGGGATATCCAACTCCTTCCAAATCCAATACTGATACCCTTCCAATAGCATGAGATGTGATATCCCAATGCTTCTACCAAACCTGAGACCCATACTATGGCATGAGATGTGATATCAAACTCCTTCCCATTCCAATCTTGAGACTCTTCCTATAGCTTGAGATGTGATATCCAACTCCTTCCCATTCCAATTCTGAGACTCTTCCTATGCCATGAGACTTGATATCTCAATGCTTCTAATACCAAACCTGAGACCCGTCCTATAACATGAGCTGTGATATCCAAATCTTTCCCCTTCCAAACCTTAGACCCTTCCTTTATCATGAGATGTGATATCCAACTCCTTCCCATTCCAATCCTGAGACCCTTCCGATATCATGAGATTTGTTATCTCAATGCTTATACCAAATCTGAGACCCTTCCTATAGCATGAGATGTGACATCCAAGTCCTCCCCATTCCAATCCTGAGACCCTTCCTATATCATGAGATGTGATATCTCAATGCTTATACCAAATCTGAGACCCTTCCTATAGCATGAGATGTGATATCCAACTCCTTCCCATTCCAATCCTGAGACCCTTCCTATAGCATGAGATGTGATGTCTCAATGCTTCTAATACCAAACCTGAGATCCTTCCTATAACATGAGATGTGATATCCAACTCCTTCCCATTCCAATCCTGAGACCCTTCCTATAGCATGAGATGTGATGTCTCAATGCTTCTAATACCAAACCTGAGAACCTTCCTACAGCATGCGATGTGATATCTCAATGCTTCTAATACCAAACCTGAGACCAGTCCTATAACATGAGATTGGATATCCAACTCCTTCCCCTTCCAAACCTGAGACCCTTCCTATAGCATGAGATGTGATATCCAACTTCTTCCCATTCCAATCCTGAGACCCTTCCTATAACATGAGATGTGATGTCTCAATGCTTCTAATACCAAACCTGAGATCTTTCCTATAACATGAGATGTAATATCCAACTCCTTCCCATTCCAATCCTGAGACCCTTCCTATAGCATGAGATGTGCTATCGCAATGCTTATACCAAACCTGAGACCCTTCCTAAAGCTTGAGATGTGATATCCAACTCCTTCCCATTCCAATCCTGAGACCCTTCCTATAGCATGATATGTGATATCTCAATGCCTCTAATACCAAACCTGAGATCCCTCCTCTAACATGAAATGTGATATCGAACTCCTTCCCTTTCCAAACCTGAGAGCCTACCTATAGCATGAGATGTGATATCAAAGTCCTTCCCATTCCAATCCTTAGACCCTTCCTACAGCATGCAATATGATATCTCAATGATTCTAATAACAAACCTGAGACCCGTCCTATAACATGAGATGGGATATCCAACACCTTCCCATTCCAATCCTGAGACACTTCCGATAGCAGAGATGTGATATCTCAATGCTTATAACAAACCTGAGACCCTTCCTATAACATGAGATGTGATATACAACTCCTTCCCGTTTCAAACCTGAGACCCTTCCTATAGCATATGTGATATCCAACTCCTTCCCATTCCAAACATGAGACCCTTCCTATAGCAAGAATGTAATATCCAACTCCTTCCCATTCCAATCCTGAGACCATTCCTATAGCATGAGATGTGATATCTCAATGCTTCTAATACCAAACCTGAGATCCTTCCTATGACATGAGATGTGATATCCAATTCCTCCCCATTCCAAACCTGAGAACCTTCCTACAGCATGCGATGTGATATCTCAATGCTTCTAATACCAAACCTGAGACCAGTCCTATAACATGAGATTGGATATCCAACTCCTTCCCCTTCCAAACCTGAGACCCTTCCTATAGCATGAGATGTGATATCCAACTTCTTCCCATTCCAATCCTGAGACCCTTCCTATAACATGAGATGTGATGTCTCAATGCTTCTAATACCAAACCTGAGATCTTTCCTATAACATGAGATGTGATATCCAACTCCTTCCCATTCCAATCCTGAGACCCTTCCTATAGCATGAGATGTGCTATCTCAATGCTTATACCAAACCTGAGACCCTTCCTAAAGCTTGAGATGTGATATCCAACTCCTTCCCATTCCAATCCTGAGACCCTTCCTATAACATGAAATGTGATATCCAACTCCTTCCCATTCCAACCTGAGACCCTTCCTATAGCATGAGATGGGATATCCAACTCCTTCCAAATCCAATACTGATACCCTTCCAATAGCATGAGATGTGATATCCCAATGCTTCTACCAAACCTGAGAACCATACTATGGCATGAGATGTGATATTAAACTCCTTCCCATTCCAATCCTGAGACTCTTCCTATAGCTTGAGATGTGATATCCGAAATCCTTCCCATTCCAATTCTGAGACCCTTCCTATACCATGAGACTTGATATCTCAATGCTTCTAATACCAAACCTGAGACCCGTCCTATAACATGAGATGTGATATCCAAATCTTTCCCCTTCCAAACCTTAGACCCTTCCTTTATCATGAGATGTGATATCCAACTCCTTCCCATTCCAATCCTGAGACCCTTCCGATATCATGAGATTTGTTATCTCAATGCTTCTAATATCAAAATTGAGACCCGTCCTATAACATGAGATGTGATATCCAAATCTTTCCCCTTCCAAACCTTAGACCCTTCCTTTATCATGAGATGGGATATCCAACTCCTTCCCATTCCAATCCTGAGACCCTTCCGATAGCAGAGATGTGATATCTCAATGCTTATACCAATCCTGAGACCCTTCCTATGGCCTGAGATGTCATATACAACTCCTTCCCAATCCAATCCTGAGACCCTTCCTATAGCATGAGATGTGATATCTCAATGCTTATACCAAATCTGAGACCCTTCCTATAGCATGAGATGTGATATCCAACTCCTTCCCATTCCAATCCTGAGACCCTTCCTATAGCATGAGATGTGAAGTCTCAATGCTTCTAATACCAAACCTGAGATCCTTCCTATAACATGAGATGTGATATCCAACTCCTTCCCATTCCAATCCTGAGACCCTTCCTATAGCATGAGATGTGATGTCTCAATGCTTCTAATACCAAACCTGAGAACCTTCCTACAGCATGCGATGTGATATCTCAATGCTTCTAATACCAAACCTGAGACCAGTCCTATAACATGAGATTGGATATCCAACTCCTTCCATTTCCAAACCTGAGACCCTTCCTATAGCATGAGATGTGATATCCAACTTCTTCCCATTCCAATCCTGAGACCCTTCCTATAACATGAGATGTGATGTCTCAATGCTTCTAATACCAAACCTGAGATCTTTCCTATAACATGAGATGTAATATCCAACTCCTTCCCATTCCAATCCTGAGACCCTTCCTATAGCATGAGATGTGCTATCTCAATGCTTATACCAAACCTGAGACCCTTCCTAAAGCTTGAGATGTGATATCCAACTCCTTCCCATTCCAATCCTGAGACCCTTCCTATAGCATGATATGTGATATCTCAAGGCCTCTAATACCAAACCTAAGATCCTTCCTCTAGCATGAAATGTGATATCCAACTCCTTCCCCTTCCAAACCTGAGAGCCTTCCTATAGCATGAGATATGATATCCAAGTCCTTCCCATTCCAATCCTGAGACCCTTCCTATAACATGAAATGTGATATCCAACTCCTTCCCATTCCAACCTGAGACCCTTCCTATAGCATGAGATGGGATATCCAACTCCTTCCAAATCCAATACTGATACCCTTCCAATAGCATGAGATGTGATATCCCAATGCTTCTACCAAACCTGAGACCCATACTATGGCATGAGATGTGATATCAAACTCCTTCCCATTCCAATCTTGAGACTCTTCCTATAGCTTGAGATGTGATATCCAACTCCTTCCCATTCCAATTCTGAGACCCTACCGAAGCCATGAGACTTGATATCTCAATGCTTCTAATACCAAACCTGAGACCCGTCCTATAACATGAGCTGTGATATCCAAATCTTTCCCCTTCCAAACCTTAGACCCTTCCTTTATCATGAGATGTGATATCCAACTCCTTCCCATTCCAATCCTGAGACCCTTCCGATATCATGAGATTTGTTATCTCAATGCTTCTAATATCAAACTTGAGACCCTCCCTATAGCATGAGATGTGACATCCAAGTCCTCCCCATTCCAATCCTGAGACCCTTCCTATAGCATGAGATGTGATATCTCAATGCTTCTAATACCAAACCTGAGACCCTTCCTATAACATGAGATGGGATATCCAACTCCTTCCCATTCCAATCCTGAGACCCTTCCGATAGCAGAGATGTGATATCTCAATGCTTATACCAATCCTGAGACCCTTCCTATGGCCTGAGATGTGATATCCAACTCCTTCCCATTCCAATCCTGAGACCCTTCCTATAACATGAAATGTGATATCCAACTCCTTCCCATTCCAACCTGAGACCCTTCCTATAGCATGAGATGGGATATCCAACTCCTTCCAAATCCAATACTGATACCCTTCCAATAGCATGAGATGTGATATCCCAATGCTTCTACCAAACCTGAGAACCATACTATGGCATGAGATGTGATATCAAACTCCTTCCCATTCCAATCCTGAGACTCTTCCTATAGCTTGAGATGTGATATCCGAAATCCTTCCCATTCCAATTCTGAGACCCTTCCTATACCATGAGACTTGATATCTCAATGCTTCTAATACCAAACCTGAGACCCGTCCTATAACATGAGATGTGATATCCAAATCTTTCCCCTTCCAAACCTTAGACCCTTCCTTTATCATGAGATGTGATATCCAACTCCTTCCCATTCCAATCCTGAGACCCTTCCGATATCATGAGATTTGTTATCTCAATGCTTCTAATATCAAAATTGAGACCCGTCCTATAACATGAGATGTGATATCCAAATCTTTCCCCTTCCAAACCTTAGACCCTTCCTTTATCATGAGATGGGATATCCAACTCCTTCCCATTCCAATCCTGAGACCCTTCCGATAGCAGAGATGTGATATCTCAATGCTTATACCAATCCTGAGACCCTTCCTATGGCCTGAGATGTCATATACAACTCCTTCCCAATCCAATCCTGAGACCCTTCCTATAGCATGAGATGTGATATCTCAATGCTTATACCAAATCTGAGACCCTTCCTATAGCATGAGATGTGATATCCAACTCCTTCCCATTCCAATCCTGAGACCCTTCCTATAGCATGAGATGTGATGTCTCAATGCTTCTAATACCAAACCTGAGATCCTTCCTATAACATGAGATGTGATATCCAACTCCTTCCCATTCCAATCCTGAGACCCTTCCTATAGCATGAGAAGTGATGTCTCAATGCTTCTAATACCAAACCTGAGAACCTTCCTACAGCATGCGATGTGATATCTCAATGCTTCTAATACCAAACCTGAGACCAGTCCTATAACATGAGATTGGATATCCAACTCCTTCCCTTTCCAAACCTGAGACCCTTCCTATAGCATGAGATGTGATATCCAACTTCTTCCCATTCCAATCCTGAGACCCTTCCTATAACATGAGATGTGATGTCTCAATGCTTCTAATACCAAACCTGAGATCTTTCCTATAACATGAGATGTAATATCCAACTCCTTCCCATTCCAATCCTGAGACACTTCCTATAGCATGAGATGTGCTATCTCAATGCTTATACCAAACCTGAGACCCTTCCTAAAGCTTGAGATGTGATATCCAACTCCTTCCCATTCCAATCCTGAGACCCTTCCTATAGCATGATATGTGATATCTCAAGGCCTCTAATACCAAACCTGAGATCCTTCCTCTAACATGAAATGTGATATCCAACTCCTTCCCCTTCCAAACCTGAGAGCCTTCCTATAGCATGAGATATGATATCCAAGTCCTTCCCATTCCAATCCTGAGACCCTTCCTATAACATGAAATGTGATATCCAACTCCTTCCCATTCCAACCTGAGACCCTTCCTATAGCATGAGATGGGATCTCCAACTCCTTCCAAATCCAATACTGATACCCTTCCAATAGCATGAGATGTGATATCCCAATGCTTCTACCAAACCTGAGACCCATACTATGGCATGAGATGTGATATCAAACTCCTTCCCATTCCAATCTTGAGACTCTTCCTATAGCTTGAGATGTGATATCCAACTCCTTCCCATTCCAATTCTGAGACCCTTCCTATGCCATGAGACTTGATATCTCAATGCTTCTAATACCAAACCTGAGACCCGTCCTATAACATGAGCTGTGATATCCAAATCTTTCCCCTTCCAAACCTTAGACCCTTCCTTTATCATGAGATGTGATATCCAACTCCTTCCCATTCCAATCCTGAGACCCTTCCGATATCATGAGATTTGTTATCTCAATGCTTATACCAAATCTGAGACCCTTCCTATAGCATGAGATGTGACATCCAAGTCCTCCCCATTCCAATCCTGAGACCCTTCCTATATCATGAGATGTGATATCTCAATGCTTATACCAAATCTGAGACCCTTCCTATAGCATGAGATGTGATATCCAACTCCTTCCCATTCCAATCCTGAGACCCTTCCTATAGCATGAGATGTGATGTCTCAATGCTTCTAATACCAAACCTGAGATCCTTCCTATAACATGAGATGTGATATCCAACTCCTTCCCATTCCAATCCTGAGACCCTTCCTATAGCATGAGATGTGATGTCTCAATGCTTCTAATACCAAACCTGAGAACCTTCCTACAGCATGCGATGTGATATCTCAATGCTTCTAATACCAAACCTGAGACCAGTCCTATAACATGAGATTGGATATCCAACTCCTTCCCCTTCCAAACCTGAGACCCTTCCTATAGCATGAGATGTGATATCCAACTTCTTCCCATTCCAATCCTGAGACCCTTCCTATAACATGAGATGTGATGTCTCAATGCTTCTAATACCAAACCTGAGATCTTTCCTATAACATGAGATGTAATATCCAACTCCTTCCCATTCCAATCCTGAGACCCTTCCTATAGCATGAGATGTGCTATCGCAATGCTTATACCAAACCTGAGACCCTTCCTAAAGCTTGAGATGTGATATCCAACTCCTTCCCATTCCAATCCTGAGACCCTTCCTATAGCATGATATGTGATATCTCAATGCCTCTAATACCAAACCTGAGATCCCTCCTCTAACATGAAATGTGATATCGAACTCCTTCCCATTCCAATCCTTAGACCCTTCCTACAGCATGCAATATGATATCTCAATGATTCTAATAACAAACCTGAGACCCGTCCTATAACATGAGATGGGATATCCAACACCTTCCCATTCCAATCCTGAGACACTTCCGATAGCAGAGATGTGATATCTCAATGCTTATAACAAACCTGAGACCCTTCCTATAACATGAGATGTGATATACAACTCCTTCCCGTTTCAAACCTGAGACCCTTCCTATAGCATATGTGATATCCAACTCCTTCCCATTCCAAACATGAGACCCTTCCTATAGCAAGAATGTAATATCCAACTCCTTCCCATTCCAATCCTGAGATCATTCCTATAGCATGAGATGTGATATCTCAATGCTTCTAATACCAAACCTGAGATCCTTCCTATGACATGAGATGTGATATCCAATTCCTCCCCATTCCAAACCTGAGAACCTTCCTACAGCATGCGATGTGATATCTCAATGCTTCTAATACCAAACCTGAGACCAGTCCTATAACATGAGATTGGATATCCAACTCCTTCCCCTTCCAAACCTGAGACCCTTCCTATAGCATGAGATGTGATATCCAACTTCTTCCCATTCCAATCCTGAGACCCTTCCTATAACATGAGATGTGATGTCTCAATGCTTCTAATACCAAACCTGAGATCTTTCCTATAACATGAGATGTGATATCCAACTCCTTCCCATTCCAATCCTGAGACCCTTCCTATAGCATGAGATGTGCTATCTCAATGCTTATACCAAACCTGAGACCCTTCCTAAAGCTTGAGATGTGATATCCAACTCCTTCCCATTCCAATCCTGAGACCCTTCCTATAACATGAAATGTGATATCCAACTCCTTCCCATTCCAACCTGAGACCCTTCCTATAGCATGAGATGGGATATCCAACTCCTTCCAAATCCAATACTGATACCCTTCCAATAGCATGAGATGTGATATCCCAATGCTTCTACCAAACCTGAGAACCATACTATGGCATGAGATGTGATATCAAACTCCTTCCCATTCCAATCCTGAGACTCTTCCTATAGCTTGAGATGTGATATCCGAAATCCTTCCCATTCCAATTCTGAGACCCTTCCTATACCATGAGACTTGATATCTCAATGCTTCTAATACCAAACCTGAGACCCGTCCTATAACATGAGATGTGATATCCAAATCTTTCCCCTTCCAAACCTTAGACCCTTCCTTTATCATGAGATGTGATATCCAACTCCTTCCCATTCCAATCCTGAGACCCTTCCGATATCATGAGATTTGTTATCTCAATGCTTCTAATATCAAAATTGAGACCCGTCCTATAACATGAGATGTGATATCCAAATCTTTCCCCTTCCAAACCTTAGACCCTTCCTTTATCATGAGATGGGATATCCAACTCCTTCCCATTCCAATCCTGAGACCCTTCCGATAGCAGAGATGTGATATCTCAATGCTTATACCAATCCTGAGACCCTTCCTATGGCCTGAGATGTCATATACAACTCCTTCCCAATCCAATCCTGAGACCCTTCCTATAGCATGAGATGTGATATCTCAATGCTTATACCAAATCTGAGACCCTTACTATAGCATGAGATGTGATATCCAACTCCTTCCCATTCCAATCCTGAGACCCTTCCTATAGCATGAGATGTGATGTCTCAATGCTTCTAATACCAAACCTGAGATCCTTCCTATAACATGAGATGTGATATCCAACTCCTTCCCATTCCAATCCTGAGACCCTTCCTATAGCATGAGATGTGATTTCTCAATGCTTCTAATACCAAACCTGAGAACCTTCCTACAGCATGCGATGTGATATCTCAATGCTTCTAATACCAAACCTGAGACCAGTCCTATAACATGAGATTGGATATCCAACTCCTTCCCTTTCCAAACCTGAGACCCTTCCTATAGCATGAGATGTGATATCCAACTTCTTCCCATTCCAATCCTGAGACCCTTCCTATAACATGAGATGTGATCTCTCAATGCTTCTAATACCAAACCTGAGATCTTTCCTATAACATGAGATGTAATATCCAACTCCTTCCCATTCCAATCCTGAGACCCTTCCTATAGCATGAGATGTGCTATCTCAATGCTTATACCAAACCTGAGACCCTTCCTAAAGCTTGAGATGTGATATCCAACTCCTTCCCATTCCAATCCTGAGACCCTTCCTATAGCATGATATGTGATATCTCAAGGCCTCTAATACCAAACCTAAGATCCTTCCTCTAACATGAAATGTGATATCCAACTCCTTCCCCTTCCAAACCTGAGAGCCTTCCTATAGCATGAGATATGATATCCAAGTCCTTCCCATTCCAATCCTGAGACCCTTCCTATAACATGAAATGTGATATCCAACTCCTTCCCATTCCAACCTGAGACCCTTCCTATAGCATGAGATGGGATATCCAACTCCTTCCAAATCCAATACTGATACCCTTCCAATAGCATGAGATGTGATATCCCAATGCTTCTACCAAACCTGAGACCCATACTATGGCATGAGATGTGATATCAAACTCCTTCCCATTCCAATCTTGAGACTCTTCCTATAGCTTGAGATGTGATATCCAACTCCTTCCCATTCCAATTCTGAGACCCTTCCTATGCCATGAGACTTGATATCTCAATGCTTCTAATACCAAACCTGAGACCCGTCCTATAACATGAGCTGTGATATCCAAATCTTTCCCCTTCCAAACCTTAGACCCTTCCTTTATCATGAGATGTGATATCCAACTCCTTCCCATTCCAATCCTGAGACCCTTCCGATATCATGAGATTTGTTATCTCAATGCTTCTAATATCAAACTTGAGACCCTCCCTATAGCATGAGATGTGACATCCAAGTCCTCCCCATTCCAATCCTGAGACCCTTCCTATAGCATGAGATGTGATATCTCAATGCTTCTAATACCAAACCTGAGACCCTTCCTATAACATGAGATGGGATATCCAACTCCTTCCCATTCCAATCCTGAGACCCTTCCGATAGCAGAGATGTGATATCTCAATGCTTATACCAATCCTGAGACCCTTCCTATGGCCTGAGATGTCATATACAACTCCTTCCCAATCCAATCCTGAGACCCTTCCTATAGCATGAGATGTGATATCTCAATGCTTATACCAAATCTGAGACCCTTCCTATAGCATGAGATGTGATATCCAACTCCTTCCCATTCCAATCCTGAGACCCTTCCTATAGCATGAGATGTGATGTCTCAATGCTTCTAATACCAAACCTGAGATCCTTCCTATAACATGAGATGTGATATCCAACTCCTTCCCATTCCAATCCTGAGACCCTTCCTATAGCATGATATGTGATATCTCAAGGCCTCTAATACCAAACCTAAGATCCTTCCTCTAACATGAAATGTGATATCCAACTCCTTCCCCTTCCAAACCTGAGAGCCTTCCTATAGCATGAGATATGATATCCAAGTCCTTCCCATTCCAATCCTGAGACCCTTCCTATAACATGAAATGTGATATCCAACTCCTTCCCATTCCAACCTGAGACCCTTCCTATAGCATGAGATGGGATATCCAACTCCTTCCAAATCCAATACTGATACCCTTCCAATAGCATGAGATGTGATATCCCAATGCTTCTACCAAACCTGAGACCCATACTATGGCATGAGATGTGATATCAAACTCCTTCCCATTCCAATCTTGAGACTCTTCCTATAGCTTGAGATGTGATATCCAACTCCTTCCCATTCCAATTCTGAGACCCTTCCTATGCCATGAGACTTGATATCTCAATGCTTCTAATACCAAACCTGAGACCCGTCCTATAACATGAGCTGTGATATCCAAATCTTTCCCCTTCCAAACCTTAGACCCTTCCTTTATCATGAGATGTGATATCCAACTCCTTCCCATTCCAATCCTGAGACCCTTCCGATATCATGAGATTTGTTATCTCAATGCTTCTAATATCAAACTTGAGACCCTCCCTATAGCATGAGATGTGACATCCAAGTCCTCCCCATTCCAATCCTGAGACCCTTCCTATAGCATGAGATGTGATATCTCAATGCTTCTAATACCAAACCTGAGACCCTTCCTATAACATGAGATGGGATATCCAACTCCTTCCCATTCCAATCCTGAGACCCTTCCGATAGCAGAGATGTGATATCTCAATGCTTATACCAATCCTGAGACCCTTCCTATGGCCTGAGATGTCATATACAACTCCTTCCCAATCCAATCCTGAGACCCTTCCTATAGCATGAGATGTGATATCTCAATGCTTATACCAAATCTGAGACCCTTCCTATAGCATGAGATGTGATATCCAACTCCTTCCCATTCCAATCCTGAGACCCTTCCTATAGCATGAGATGTGATGTCTCAATGCTTCTAATACCAAACCTGAGATCCTTCCTATAACATGAGATGTGATATCCAACTCCTTCCCATTCCAATCCTGAGACCCTTCCTATAGCATGAGATGTGATGTCTCAATGCTTCTAATACCAAACCTGAGAACCTTCCTACAGCATGCGATGTGATATCTCAATGCTTCTAATACCAAACCTGAGACCAGTCCTATAACATGAGATTGGATATCCAACTCCTTCCCCTTCCAAACCTGGGACCCTTCCTATAGCATGAGAAGTGATATCCAACTTCGTCCCATTCCAATCCTGAGACCCTTCCTATAACATGAGATGTGATGTCTCAATGCTTCTAATACCAAACCTGAGACCAGTCCTATAACATGAGATTGGATATCCAACTCCTTCCATTTCCAAACCTGAGACCCTTCCTATAGCATGAGATGTGATATCCAACTTCTTCCCATTCCAATCCTGAGACCCTTCCTATAACATGAGATGTGATGTCTCAATGCTTCTAATACCAAACCTGAGATCTTTCCTATAACATGAGATGTAATATCCAACTCCTTCCCATTCCAATCCTGAGACCCTTCCTATAGCATGAGATGTGCTATCTCAATGCTTATACCAAACCTGAGACCCTTCCTAAAGCTTGAGATGTGATATCCAACTCCTTCCCATTCCAATCCTGAGACCCTTCCTATAGCATGATATGTGATATCTCAAGGCCTCTAATACCAAACCTAAGATCCTTCCTCTAACATGAAATGTGATATCCAACTCCTTCCCCTTCCAAACCTGAGAGCCTTCCTATAGCATGAGATATGATATCCAAGTCCTTCCCATTCCAATCCTGAGACCCTTCCTATAACATGAAATGTGATATCCAACTCCTTCCCATTCCAACCTGAGACCCTTCCTATAGCATGAGATGGGATATCCAACTCCTTCCAAATCCAATACTGATACCCTTCCAATAGCATGAGATGTGATATCCCAATGCTTCTACCAAACCTGAGACCCATACTATGGCATGAGATGTGATATCAAACTCCTTCCCATTCCAATCTTGAGACTCTTCCTATAGCTTGAGATGTGATATCCAACTCCTTCCCATTCCAATTCTGAGACCCTTCCTATGCCATGAGACTTGATATCTCAATGCTTCTAATACCAAACCTGAGACCCGTCCTATAACATGAGCTGTGATATCCAAATCTTTCCCCTTCCAAACCTTAGACCCTTCCTTTATCATGAGATGTGATATCCAACTCCTTCCCATTCCAATCCTGAGACCCTTCCGATATCATGAGATTTGTTATCTCAATGCTTCTAATATCAAACTTGAGACCCTCCCTATAGCATGAGATGTGACATCCAAGTCCTCCCCATTCCAATCCTGAGACCCTTCCTATAGCATGAGATGTGATATATCAATGCTTCTAATACCAAACCTGAGACCCTTCCTATAACATGAGATGGGATATCCAACTCCTTCCCATTCCAATCCTGAGACCCTTCCGATAGCAGAGATGTGATATCTCAATGCTTATACCAATCCTGAGACCCTTCCTATGGCCTGAGATGTGATATCCAACTCCTTCCCATTCCAATCCTGAGACCCTTCCTATAACATGAAATGTGATATCCAACTCCTTCCCATTCCAACCTGAGACCCTTCCTATAGCATGAGATGGGATATCCAACTCCTTCCAAATCCAATACTGATACCCTTCCAATAGCATGAGATGTGATATCCCAATGCTTCTACCAAACCTGAGAACCATACTATGGCATGAGATGTGATATCAAACTCCTTCCCATTCCAATCCTGAGACTCTTCCTATAGCTTGAGATGTGATATCCGAAATCCTTCCCATTCCAATTCTGAGACCCTTCCTATACCATGAGACTTGATATCTCAATGCTTCTAATACCAAACCTGAGACCCGTCCTATAACATGAGATGTGATATCCAAATCTTTCCCCTTCCAAACCTTAGACCCTTCCTTTATCATGAGATGTGATATCCAACTCCTTCCCATTCCAATCCTGAGACCCTTCCGATATCATGAGATTTGTTATCTCAATGCTTCTAATATCAAAATTGAGACCCGTCCTATAACATGAGATGTGATATCCAAATCTTTCCCCTTCCAAACCTTAGACCCTTCCTTTATCATGAGATGGGATATCCAACTCCTTCCCATTCCAATCCTGAGACCCTTCCGATAGCAGAGATGTGATATCTCAATGCTTATACCAATCCTGAGACCCTTCCTATGGCCTGAGATGTCATATACAACTCCTTCCCAATCCAATCCTGAGACCCTTCCTATAGCATGAGATGTGATATCTCAATGCTTATACCAAATCTGAGACCCTTCCTATAGCATGAGATGTGATATCCAACTCCTTCCCATTCCAATCCTGAGACCCTTCCTATAGCATGAGATGTGATGTCTCAATGCTTCTAATACCAAACCTGAGATCCTTCCTATAACATGAGATGTGATATCCAACTCCTTCCCATTCCAATCCTGAGACCCTTCCTATAGCATGAGAAGTGATGTCTCAATGCTTCTAATACCAAACCTGAGAACCTTCCTACAGCATGCGATGTGATATCTCAATGCTTCTAATACCAAACCTGAGACCAGTCCTATAACATGAGATTGGATATCCAACTCCTTCCCTTTCCAAACCTGAGACCCTTCCTATAGCATGAGATGTGATATCCAACTTCTTCCCATTCCAATCCTGAGACCCTTCCTATAACATGAGATGTGATGTCTCAATGCTTCTAATACCAAACCTGAGATCTTTCCTATAACATGAGATGTAATATCCAACTCCTTCCCATTCCAATCCTGAGACACTTCCTATAGCATGAGATGTGCTATCTCAATGCTTATACCAAACCTGAGACCCTTCCTAAAGCTTGAGATGTGATATCCAACTCCTTCCCATTCCAATCCTGAGACCCTTCCTATAGCATGATATGTGATATCTCAAGGCCTCTAATACCAAACCTGAGATCCTTCCTCTAACATGAAATGTGATATCCAACTCCTTCCCCTTCCAAACCTGAGAGCCTTCCTATAGCATGAGATATGATATCCAAGTCCTTCCCATTCCAATCCTGAGACCCTTCCTATAACATGAAATGTGATATCCAACTCCTTCCCATTCCAACCTGAGACCCTTCCTATAGCATGAGATGGGATCTCCAACTCCTTCCAAATCCAATACTGATACCCTTCCAATAGCATGAGATGTGATATCCCAATGCTTCTACCAAACCTGAGACCCATACTATGGCATGAGATGTGATATCAAACTCCTTCCCATTCCAATCTTGAGACTCTTCCTATAGCTTGAGATGTGATATCCAACTCCTTCCCATTCCAATTCTGAGACCCTTCCTATGCCATGAGACTTGATATCTCAATGCTTCTAATACCAAACCTGAGACCCGTCCTATAACATGAGCTGTGATATCCAAATCTTTCCCCTTCCAAACCTTAGACCCTTCCTTTATCATGAGATGTGATATCCAACTCCTTCCCATTCCAATCCTGAGACCCTTCCGATATCATGAGATTTGTTATCTCAATGCTTATACCAAATCTGAGACCCTTCCTATAGCATGAGATGTGACATCCAAGTCCTCCCCATTCCAATCCTGAGACCCTTCCTATATCATGAGATGTGATATCTCAATGCTTATACCAAATCTGAGACCCTTCCTATAGCATGAGATGTGATATCCAACTCCTTCCCATTCCAATCCTGAGACCCTTCCTATAGCATGAGATGTGATGTCTCAATGCTTCTAATACCAAACCTGAGATCCTTCCTATAACATGAGATGTGATATCCAACTCCTTCCCATTCCAATCCTGAGACCCTTCCTATAGCATGAGATGTGATGTCTCAATGCTTCTAATACCAAACCTGAGAACCTTCCTACAGCATGCGATGTGATATCTCAATGCTTCTAATACCAAACCTGAGACCAGTCCTATAACATGAGATTGGATATCCAACTCCTTCCCCTTCCAAACCTGAGACCCTTCCTATAGCATGAGATGTGATATCCAACTTCTTCCCATTCCAATCCTGAGACCCTTCCTATAACATGAGATGTGATGTCTCAATGCTTCTAATACCAAACCTGAGATCTTTCCTATAACATGAGATGTAATATCCAACTCCTTCCCATTCCAATCCTGAGACCCTTCCTATAGCATGAGATGTGCTATCGCAATGCTTATACCAAACCTGAGACCCTTCCTAAAGCTTGAGATGTGATATCCAACTCCTTCCCATTCCAATCCTGAGACCCTTCCTATAGCATGATATGTGATATCTCAATGCCTCTAATACCAAACCTGAGATCCCTCCTCTAACATGAAATGTGATATCGAACTCCTTCCCTTTCCAAACCTGAGAGCCTACCTATAGCATGAGATGTGATATCAAAGTCCTTCCCATTCCAATCCTTAGACCCTTCCTACAGCATGCAATATGATATCTCAATGATTCTAATAACAAACCTGAGACCCGTCCTATAACATGAGATGGGATATCCAACACCTTCCCATTCCAATCCTGAGACACTTCCGATAGCAGAGATGTGATATCTCAATGCTTATAACAAACCTGAGACCCTTCCTATAACATGAGATGTGATATACAACTCCTTCCCGTTTCAAACCTGAGACCCTTCCTATAGCATATGTGATATCCAACTCCTTCCCATTCCAAACATGAGACCCTTCCTATAGCAAGAATGTAATATCCAACTCCTTCCCATTCCAATCCTGAGATCATTCCTATAGCATGAGATGTGATATCTCAATGCTTCTAATACCAAACCTGAGATCCTTCCTATGACATGAGATGTGATATCCAATTCCTCCCCATTCCAAACCTGAGAACCTTCCTACAGCATGCGATGTGATATCTCAATGCTTCTAATACCAAACCTGAGACCAGTCCTATAACATGAGATTGGATATCCAACTCCTTCCCCTTCCAAACCTGAGACCCTTCCTATAGCATGAGATGTGATATCCAACTTCTTCCCATTCCAATCCTGAGACCCTTCCTATAACATGAGATGTGATGTCTCAATGCTTCTAATACCAAACCTGAGATCTTTCCTATAACATGAGATGTGATATCCAACTCCTTCCCATTCCAATCCTGAGACCCTTCCTATAGCATGAGATGTGCTATCTCAATGCTTATACCAAACCTGAGACCCTTCCTAAAGCTTGAGATGTGATATCCAACTCCTTCCCATTCCAATCCTGAGACCCTTCCTATAACATGAAATGTGATATCCAACTCCTTCCCATTCCAACCTGAGACCCTTCCTATAGCATGAGATGGGATATCCAACTCCTTCCAAATCCAATACTGATACCCTTCCATTAGCATGAGATGTGATATCCCAATGCTTCTACCAAACCTGAGAACCATACTATGGCATGAGATGTGATATCAAACTCCTTCCCATTCCAATCCTGAGACTCTTCCTATAGCTTGAGATGTGATATCCGAAATCCTTCCCATTCCAATTCTGAGACCCTTCCTATACCATGAGACTTGATATCTCAATGCTTCTAATACCAAACCTGAGACCCGTCCTATAACATGAGATGTGATATCCAAATCTTTCCCCTTCCAAACCTTAGACCCTTCCTTTATCATGAGATGTGATATCCAACTCCTTCCCATTCCAATCCTGAGACCCTTCCGATATCATGAGATTTGTTATCTCAATGCTTCTAATATCAAAATTGAGACCCGTCCTATAACATGAGATGTGATATCCAAATCTTTCCCCTTCCAAACCTTAGACCCTTCCTTTATCATGAGATGGGATATCCAACTCCTTCCCATTCCAATCCTGAGACCCTTCCGATAGCAGAGATGTGATATCTCAATGCTTATACCAATCCTGAGACCCTTCCTATGGCCTGAGATGTCATATACAACTCCTTCCCAATCCAATCCTGAGACCCTTCCTATAGCATGAGATGTGATATCTCAATGCTTATACCAAATCTGAGACCCTTCCTATAGCATGAGATGTGATATCCAACTCCTTCCCATTCCAATCCTGAGACCCTTCCTATAGCATGAGATGTGATGTCTCAATGCTTCTAATACCAAACCTGAGATCCTTCCTATAACATGAGATGTGATATCCAACTCCTTCCCATTCCAATCCTGAGACCCTTCCTATAGCATGAGATGTGATGTCTCAATGCTTCTAATACCAAACCTGAGAACCTTCCTACAGCATGCGATGTGATATCTCAATGCTTCTAATACCAAACCTGAGACCAGTCCTATAACATGAGATTGGATATCCAACTCCTTCCCTTTCCAAACCTGAGACCCTTCCTATAGCATGAGATGTGATATCCAACTTCTTCCCATTCCAATCCTGAGACCCTTCCTATAACATGAGATGTGATCTCTCAATGCTTCTAATACCAAACCTGAGATCTTTCCTATAACATGAGATGTAATATCCAACTCCTTCCCATTCCAATCCTGAGACCCTTCCTATAGCATGAGATGTGCTATCTCAATGCTTATACCAAACCTGAGACCCTTCCTAAAGCTTGAGATGTGATATCCAACTCCTTCCCATTCCAATCCTGAGACCCTTCCTATAGCATGATATGTGATATCTCAAGGCCTCTAATACCAAACCTAAGATCCTTCCTCTAACATGAAATGTGATATCCAACTCCTTCCCCTTCCAAACCTGAGAGCCTTCCTATAGCATGAGATATGATATCCAAGTCCTTCCCATTCCAATCCTGAGACCCTTCCTATAACATGAAATGTGATATCCAACTCCTTCCCATTCCAACCTGAGACCCTTCCTATAGCATGAGATGGGATATCCAACTCCTTCCAAATCCAATACTGATACCCTTCCAATAGCATGAGATGTGATATCCCAATGCTTCTACCAAACCTGAGACCCATACTATGGCATGAGATGTGATATCAAACTCCTTCCCATTCCAATCTTGAGACTCTTCCTATAGCTTGAGATGTGATATCCAACTCCTTCCCATTCCAATTCTGAGACCCTTCCTATGCCATGAGACTTGATATCTCAATGCTTCTAATACCAAACCTGAGACCCGTCCTATAACATGAGCTGTGATATCCAAATCTTTCCCCTTCCAAACCTTAGACCCTTCCTTTATCATGAGATGTGATATCCAACTCCTTCCCATTCCAATCCTGAGACCCTTCCGATATCATGAGATTTGTTATCTCAATGCTTCTAATATCAAACTTGAGACCCTCCCTATAGCATGAGATGTGACATCCAAGTCCTCCCCATTCCAATCCTGAGACCCTTCCTATAGCATGAGATGTGATATCTCAATGCTTCTAATACCAAACCTGAGACCCTTCCTATAACATGAGATGGGATATCCAACTCCTTCCCATTCCAATCCTGAGACCCTTCCGATAGCAGAGATGTGATATCTCAATGCTTATACCAATCCTGAGACCCTTCCTATGGCCTGAGATGTGATATCCAACTCCTTCCCATTCCAATCCTGAGACCCTTCCTATAACATGAAATGTGATATCCAACTCCTTCCCATTCCAACCTGAGACCCTTCCTATAGCATGAGATGGGATATCCAACTCCTTCCAAATCCAATACTGATACCCTTCCAATAGCATGAGATGTGATATCCCAATGCTTCTACCAAACCTGAGAACCATACTATGGCATGAGATGTGATATCAAACTCCTTCCCATTCCAATCCTGAGACTCTTCCTATAGCTTGAGATGTGATATCCGAAATCCTTCCCATTCCAATTCTGAGACCCTTCCTATACCATGAGACTTGATATCTCAATGCTTCTAATACCAAACCTGAGACCCGTCCTATAACATGAGATGTGATATCCAAATCTTTCCCCTTCCAAACCTTAGACCCTTCCTTTATCATGAGATGTGATATCCAACTCCTTCCCATTCCAATCCTGAGACCCTTCCGATATCATGAGATTTGTTATCTCAATGCTTCTAATATCAAAATTGAGACCCGTCCTATAACATGAGATGTGATATCCAAATCTTTCCCCTTCCAAACCTTAGACCCTTCCTTTATCATGAGATGGGATATCCAACTCCTTCCCATTCCAATCCTGAGACCCTTCCGATAGCAGAGATGTGATATCTCAATGCTTATACCAATCCTGAGACCCTTCCTATGGCCTGAGATGTCATATACAACTCCTTCCCAATCCAATCCTGAGACCCTTCCTATAGCATGAGATGTGATATCTCAATGCTTATACCAAATCTGAGACCCTTCCTATAGCATGAGATGTGATATCCAACTCCTTCCCATTCCAATCCTGAGACCATTCCTATAGCATGAGATGTGATGTCTCAATGCTTCTAATACCAAACCTGAGATCCTTCCTATAACATGAGATGTGATATCCAACTCCTTCCCATTCCAATCCTGAGACCCTTCCTATAGCATGAGAAGTGATGTCTCAATGCTTCTAATACCAAACCTGAGAACCTTCCTACAGCATGCGATGTGATATCTCAATGCTTCTAATACCAAACCTGAGACCAGTCCTATAACATGAGATTGGATATCCAACTCCTTCCCTTTCCAAACCTGAGACCCTTCCTATAGCATGAGATGTGATATCCAACTTCTTCCCATTCCAATCCTGAGACCCTTCCTATAACATGAGATGTGATGTCTCAATGCTTCTAATACCAAACCTGAGATCTTTCCTATAACATGAGATGTAATATCCAACTCCTTCCCATTCCAATCCTGAGACACTTCCTATAGCATGAGATGTGCTATCTCAATGCTTATACCAAACCTGAGACCCTTCCTAAAGCTTGAGATGTGATATCCAACTCCTTCCCATTCCAATCCTGAGACCCTTCCTATAGCATGATATGTGATATCTCAAGGCCTCTAATACCAAACCTGAGATCCTTCCTCTAACATGAAATGTGATATCCAACTCCTTCCCCTTCCAAACCTGAGAGCCTTCCTATAGCATGAGATATGATATCCAAGTCCTTCCCATTCCAATCCTGAGACCCTTCCTATAACATGAAATGTGATATCCAACTCCTTCCCATTCCAACCTGAGACCCTTCCTATAGCATGAGATGGGATCTCCAACTCCTTCCAAATCCAATACTGATACCCTTCCAATAGCATGAGATGTGATATCCCAATGCTTCTACCAAACCTGAGACCCATACTATGGCATGAGATGTGATATCAAACTCCTTCCCATTCCAATCTTGAGACTCTTCCTATAGCTTGAGATGTGATATCCAACTCCTTCCCATTCCAATTCTGAGACCCTTCCTATGCCATGAGACTTGATATCTCAATGCTTCTAATACCAAACCTGAGACCCGTCCTATAACATGAGCTGTGATATCCAAATCTTTCCCCTTCCAAACCTTAGACCCTTCCTTTATCATGAGATGTGATATCCAACTCCTTCCCATTCCAATCCTGAGACCCTTCCGATATCATGAGATTTGTTATCTCAATGCTTATACCAAATCTGAGACCCTTCCTATAGCATGAGATGTGACATCCAAGTCCTCCCCATTCCAATCCTGAGACCCTTCCTATATCATGAGATGTGATATCTCAATGCTTATACCAAATCTGAGACCCTTCCTATAGCATGAGATGTGATATCCAACTCCTTCCCATTCCAATCCTGAGACCCTTCCTATAGCATGAGATGTGATGTCTCAATGCTTCTAATACCAAACCTGAGATCCTTCCTATAACATGAGATGTGATATCCAACTCCTTCCCATTCCAATCCTGAGACCCTTCCTATAGCATGAGATGTGATGTCTCAATGCTTCTAATACCAAACCTGAGAACCTTCCTACAGCATGCGATGTGATATCTCAATGCTTCTAATACCAAACCTGAGACCAGTCCTATAACATGAGATTGGATATCCAACTCCTTCCCCTTCCAAACCTGAGACCCTTCCTATAGCATGAGATGTGATATCCAACTTCTTCCCATTCCAATCCTGAGACCCTTCCTATAACATGAGATGTGATGTCTCAATGCTTCTAATACCAAACCTGAGATCTTTCCTATAACATGAGATGTAATATCCAACTCCTTCCCATTCCAATCCTGAGACCCTTCCTATAGCATGAGATGTGCTATCGCAATGCTTATACCAAACCTGAGACCCTTCCTAAAGCTTGAGATGTGATATCCAACTCCTTCCCATTCCAATCCTGAGACCCTTCCTATAGCATGATATGTGATATCTCAATGCCTCTAATACCAAACCTGAGATCCCTCCTCTAACATGAAATGTGATATCGAACTCCTTCCCTTTCCAAACCTGAGAGCCTACCTATAGCATGAGATGTGATATCAAAGTCCTTCCCATTCCAATCCTTAGACCCTTCCTACAGCATGCAATATGATATCTCAATGATTCTAATAACAAACCTGAGACCCGTCCTATAACATGAGCTGTGATATCCAAATCTTTCCCCTTCCAAACCTTAGACCCTTCCTTTATCATGAGATGTGATATCCAACTCCTTCCCATTCCAATCCTGAGACCCTTCCGATATCATGAGATTTGTTATCTCAATGCTTATACCAAATCTGAGACCCTTCCTATAGCATGAGATGTGACATCCAAGTCCTCCCCATTCCAATCCTGAGACCCTTCCTATATCATGAGATGTGATATCTCAATGCTTATACCAAATCTGAGACCCTTCCTATAGCATGAGATGTGATATCCAACTCCTTCCCATTCCAATCCTGAGACCCTTCCTATAGCATGAGATGTGATGTCTCAATGCTTCTAATACCAAACCTGAGATCCTTCCTATAACATGAGATGTGATATCCAACTCCTTCCCATTCCAATCCTGAGACCCTTCCTATAGCATGATATGTGATATCTCAAGGCCTCTAATACCAAACCTGAGATCCTTCCTCTAACATGAAATGTGATATCCAACTCCTTCCCCTTCCAAACCTGAGAGCCTTCCTATAGCATGAGATATGATATCCAAGTCCTTCCCATTCCAATCCTGAGACCCTTCCTATAACATGAAATGTGATATCCAACTCCTTCCCATTCCAACCTGAGACCCTTCCTATAGCATGAGATGGGATCTCCAACTCCTTCCAAATCCAATACTGATACCCTTCCAATAGCATGAGATGTGATATCCCAATGCTTCTACCAAACCTGAGACCCATACTATGGCATGAGATGTGATATCAAACTCCTTCCCATTCCAATCTTGAGACTCTTCCTATAGCTTGAGATGTGATATCCAACTCCTTCCCATTCCAATTCTGAGACCCTTCCTATGCCATGAGACTTGATATCTCAATGCTTCTAATACCAAACCTGAGACCCGTCCTATAACATGAGCTGTGATATCCAAATCTTTCCCCTTCCAAACCTTAGACCCTTCCTTTATCATGAGATGTGATATCCAACTCCTTCCCATTCCAATCCTGAGACCCTTCCGATATCATGAGATTTGTTATCTCAATGCTTATACCAAATCTGAGACCCTTCCTATAGCATGAGATGTGACATCCAAGTCCTCCCCATTCCAATCCTGAGACCCTTCCTATATCATGAGATGTGATATCTCAATGCTTATACCAAATCTGAGACCCTTCCTATAGCATGAGATGTGATATCCAACTCCTTCCCATTCCAATCCTGAGACCCTTCCTATAGCATGAGATGTGATGTCTCAATGCTTCTAATACCAAACCTGAGATCCTTCCTATAACATGAGATGTGATATCCAACTCCTTCCCATTCCAATCCTGAGACCCTTCCTATAGCATGAGATGTGATGTCTCAATGCTTCTAATACCAAACCTGAGAACCTTCCTACAGCATGCGATGTGATATCTCAATGCTTCTAATACCAAACCTGAGACCAGTCCTATAACATGAGATTGGATATCCAACTCCTTCCCCTTCCAAACCTGAGACCCTTCCTATAGCATGAGATGTGATATCCAACTTCTTCCCATTCCAATCCTGAGACCCTTCCTATAACATGAGATGTGATGTCTCAATGCTTCTAATACCAAACCTGAGATCTTTCCTATAACATGAGATGTAATATCCAACTCCTTCCCATTCCAATCCTGAGACCCTTCCTATAGCATGAGATGTGCTATCGCAATGCTTATACCAAACCTGAGACCCTTCCTAAAGCTTGAGATGTGATATCCAACTCCTTCCCATTCCAATCCTGAGACCCTTCCTATAGCATGATATGTGATATCTCAATGCCTCTAATACCAAACCTGAGATCCCTCCTCTAACATGAAATGTGATATCGAACTCCTTCCCTTTCCAAACCTGAGAGCCTACCTATAGCATGAGATGTGATATCAAAGTCCTTCCCATTCCAATCCTTAGACCCTTCCTACAGCATGCAATATGATATCTCAATGATTCTAATAACAAACCTGAGACCCGTCCTATAACATGAGATGGGATATCCAACACCTTCCCATTCCAATCCTGAGACACTTCCGATAGCAGAGATGTGATATCTCAATGCTTATAACAAACCTGAGACCCTTCCTATAACATGAGATGTGATATACAACTCCTTCCCGTTTCAAACCTGAGACCCTTCCTATAGCATATGTGATATCCAACTCCTTCCCATTCCAAACATGAGACCCTTCCTATAGCAAGAATGTAATATCCAACTCCTTCCCATTCCAATCCTGAGATCATTCCTATAGCATGAGATGTGATATCTCAATGCTTCTAATACCAAACCTGAGATCCTTCCTATGACATGAGATGTGATATCCAATTCCTCCCCATTCCAAACCTGAGAACCTTCCTACAGCATGCGATGTGATATCTCAATGCTTCTAATACCAAACCTGAGACCAGTCCTATAACATGAGATTGGATATCCAACTCCTTCCCCTTCCAAACCTGAGACCCTTCCTATAGCATGAGATGTGATATCCAACTTCTTCCCATTCCAATCCTGAGACCCTTCCTATAACATGAGATGTGATGTCTCAATGCTTCTAATACCAAACCTGAGATCTTTCCTATAACATGAGATGTGATATCCAACTCCTTCCCATTCCAATCCTGAGACCCTTCCTATAGCATGAGATGTGCTATCTCAATGCTTATACCAAACCTGAGACCCTTCCTAAAGCTTGAGATGTGATATCCAACTCCTTCCCATTCCAATCCTGAGACCCTTCCTATAACATGAAATGTGATATCCAACTCCTTCCCATTCCAACCTGAGACCCTTCCTATAGCATGAGATGGGATATCCAACTCCTTCCAAATCCAATACTGATACCCTTCCTATACCATGAGACTTGATATCTCAATGCTTCTAATACCAAACCTGAGACCCGTCCTATAACATGAGATGTGATATCCAAATCTTTCCCCTTCCAAACCTTAGACCCTTCCTTTATCATGAGATGTGATATCCAACTCCTTCCCATTCCAATCCTGAGACCCTTCCGATATCATGAGATTTGTTATCTCAATGCTTCTAATATCAAAATTGAGACCCGTCCTATAACATGAGATGTGATATCCAAATCTTTCCCCTTCCAAACCTTAGACCCTTCCTTTATCATGAGATGGGATATCCAACTCCTTCCCATTCCAATCCTGAGACCCTTCCGATAGCAGAGATGTGATATCTCAATGCTTATACCAATCCTGAGACCCTTCCTATGGCCTGAGATGTCATATACAACTCCTTCCCAATCCAATCCTGAGACCCTTCCTATAGCATGAGATGTGATATCTCAATGCTTATACCAAATCTGAGACCCTTCCTATAGCATGAGATGTGATATCCAACTCCTTCCCATTCCAATCCTGAGACCCTTCCTATAGCATGAGATGTGATGTCTCAATGCTTCTAATACCAAACCTGAGATCCTTCCTATAACATGAGATGTGATATCCAACTCCTTCCCATTCCAATCCTGAGACCCTTCCTATAGCATGAGATGTGATGTCTCAATGCTTCTAATACCAAACCTGAGAACCTTCCTACAGCATGCGATGTGATATCTCAATGCTTCTAATACCAAACCTGAGACCAGTCCTATAACATGAGATTGGATATCCAACTCCTTCCCTTTCCAAACCTGAGACCCTTCCTATAGCATGAGATGTGATATCCAACTTCTTCCCATTCCAATCCTGAGACCCTTCCTATAACATGAGATGTGATCTCTCAATGCTTCTAATACCAAACCTGAGATCTTTCCTATAACATGAGATGTAATATCCAACTCCTTCCCATTCCAATCCTGAGACCCTTCCTATAGCAT